>NC_071100.1:30617500-30620000 GCF_024256425.1 Clarias gariepinus
ATAATAAAAAAAAAAATTAATTGGTCAAATAGGCCTTCGTTCAACCCAGTTTTCACATCCAGGCATACTGGTATGAGAATGGCTGATCAAGCCTGATTTAAAAAGCTAAGCAGGCTTGGCCCTGGTTAGTGCTTGGAAGGGAGACTCCCTGGTTTTATAAGCTTTTCAGTTTTATTCCTCATATGTTTTTTTTGTTTTTTTTTTATATATATAAAAAAAAAACATTTTAATTGGTCAAATAGGCCTTCGTTCAACCCAGTTTTCACATCCAGGCATACTGGTATGAGAATGGCTGATCAAGCCTGATTTTAAAAGCTAAGCAGGCTTGGCCCTGGTTAGTGCTTGGATGGGAGACTCCCTGGTTCTATAAGCTATTCAGTTTTATTCCTCATATGTTTTTTTTTTTTTTTTTTTTTTTTTTAAATAAAAAAAAAAAATTTTTAATTGGTCAAATAGGCCTTCGTTCAACCCAGTTTTCACATCCAGGCATACTGGTATGAGAATGGCTGATCAAGCCTGATTTAAAAAGCTAAGCAGGCTTGGCCCTGGTTAGTGCTTGGATGGGAGACCCCCTGGTTCTATAAGCTTTTCAGTTTTATTCCTCATGAAGCTTTTTTTTTTTTTTTTTTTAAATAATGAAAAAAAAACATTTTAATTGGTCAAATAGGCCTTCGTTCAACCCAGTTTTCACATCCAGGCATACTGGTATGAGAATGGCTGATCAAGCCTGATTTATAAAGCTAAGCAGGCTTGTCCCTGGTTAGTGCTTGGATGGGAGACTCCCTGGTCCTATAAGCTTTTCAGTTTTATTCCTCATATAGTTTTTTTTTTTTTTTTTGTTTTTTTTTAAATAAAAAAAAAAAACATTTTAATTGGTCAAATAGGCCTTCGTTCAACCCAGTTTTCACATCCAGGCATACTGGTATGAGAATGGCTGATCAAGCCTGATTTATAAAGCTAAGCAGGCTTGGCCCTGGTTAGTGCTTGACTGGGAGACTCCCTGGTTCTATAAGCTTTTCAGTTTTATTCCTCATAAAGCTTTTTTTTTTTTTTTTTTTTTTTTTTTTAAAAAAAAAAATGAAAAAAAAAAACATTTTAATTGGTCAAATAGGCCTTCGTTCAACACAGTTTTCACATCCAGGCATACTGGTATGAGAATGGCTGATCAAGCCTGATTTAAAAAGCTAAGCAGGCTTGGCCCTGGTTAGTGCTTGGATGGGAGACTCCCTGGTTCTATAAGCTTTTCAGTTTTATTCCTCATGAAGCTTTTTTTTTTTTTTTTTTTAAATAATGAAAAAAAAACATTTTAATTGGTCAAATAGGCCTTCGTTCAACCCAGTTTTCACATCCAGGCATACTGGTATGAGAATGGCTGATCAAGCCTGATTTATAAAGCTAAGCAGGCTTGTGCTTGGATGGGAGACTCCCTGGTCCTATAAGCTTTTCAGTTTTATTCCTCACACGTTTTTTTTATTTTTTTTTTTATAAATAATAAAAAAAAAAAAACATTTTAATTGGTCAAATAGGCCTTCGTTCAACCCAGTTTTCACATCCAGGCATACTGGTGTGAGAATGGCTGATCAAGCCTGATTTATAAAGCTAAGCAGGCTTGGCCCTGGTTAGTGCTTGGATGGGAGACTCCCTGGTTCTATAAGCTTTTCAGTTTTATTCCTCATATAGTTTTTTTTTTTTTTTTTTAAATAAAAAAAAAAACATTTTAATTGGTCAAATAGGCCTTCGTTCAACCCAGTTTTCACATCCAGGCATACTGGTATGAGAATGGCTGATCAAGCCTGATTTATAAAGCTAAGCAGGCTTGGCCCTGGTTAGTGCGTGGATGGGAGACTCCCTGGTTCTATAAGCTTTTCAGTTTTATTCCTCATGAAGCTTTTTTTTTTTTTTTTTTTAAATAATTAAAAAAAAAAATTTTAATTGGTCAAATAGGCCTTCGTTCAACCCAGTTTTCACATCCAGGCATACTGGTATGAGAATGGCTGATCAAGCCTGATTTATAAAGCTAAGCAGGCTTGGCCCTGGTTAGTGCTTGGATGGGAGACTCCCTGGTTCTATAAGCTTTTCAGTTTTATTCCTCCTATGTTTTTTTTGTTTTTTTTTTTTTAAATAAAAAAAAACATTTTAATTGGTCAAATAGGCCTTCGTTCAACCCAGTTTTCACGTCCAGGCATACTGGTATGAGAATGGCTGATCAAGCCTGATTTAAAAAGCTAAGCAGGCTTGGCCCTGGTTAGTGCTTGGATGGGAGACTCCCTGGTTCTATAAGCTTTTCAGTTTTATTCCTCATGAAGCTTTTTTTTTTTTTTTTTTAAATAATGAAAAAAAAACATTTTAATTGGTCAAATAGGCCTTCGTTCAACCCAGTTTTCACATCCAGGCATACTGGTATGAGAATGGCTGATCAAGCCTAATTTATAAAGCTAAGCAGGCTTGGCCCTGGTTAGTGCTTGGATGGGAGACTCCCTGGTTCTATAAGCTTTTCAGT
>NC_071100.1:30625000-30627500 GCF_024256425.1 Clarias gariepinus
AAAAACATTTTAATTGGTCAATTATGCCTTCGTTCAACCCAGTTTTCACATCCAGGCATACTGGTATGAGAATGGCTGATCAAGCCTGATTTAAAAAGCTAAGCAGGCTTGGCCCTGGTTAGTGCTTGGGTGGGAGACTCCCTGGTCCTATAAGCTTTTCAGTTTTATTCCTCATATGTTTTTATTTTTATTTTTAAATAATAAAAAAAAAAACATTTTAATTGGTCAAATAGGCCTTCGTTCAACCCAATTTTCACATCCAGGCATACTGGTAGGAGAATGACTGATCAAGCCTGATTTATAAAGCTAAGCAGGCTTGGCCCTGGTTAGTGCTTGGATGGGAGACTCCCTGGTTCTATAAGCTTTTCAGTTTTATTCCTCATATGTTTTTTTTTTTTTTTTTTTTTTTGAATTAAAAAAAAAACATTTTAATTGGTCAAATAGGCCTTCGTTCAACCCAGTTTTCACATCCAGGCATACTGGTATGAGAATGGCTGATCAAGCCTGATTTATAAAGCTAAGCAGGCTTGGCCCTGTTTAGTGCTTGGATGGGAGACTCCCTGGGTCTATAAGCTTTTCAGTTTTATTCCTCATAAAGCTTTTTTTTTTTTTTTTTTTAAATAATGAAAAAAAAACATTTTAATTGGTCAAATAGGCCTTCGTTCAACCCAGTTTTCACATCCAGGCATACTGGTATGAGAATGGCTGATCAAGCCTGATTTAAAAAGCTAAGCAGGCTTGGCCCTGGTTAGTTCTTGGATGGGAGACTCCCTGGTTCTATAAGCTTTTCAGTTTTATTCCTCATATAGTTTATTTTTTTTTATTTTTTATTTTTTTAAATAATGAAAAAAAAACATTTTAATTGGTCAAATAGGCCTTCGTTCAACCCAGTTTTCACATCCAGGCATACTGGTATGAGAATGGCTGATCAAGCCTGATTTATAAAGCTAAGCAGGCTTGGCCCTGGTTAGTGCTTGGATGGGAGACTCCCTGGTTCTATAAGCTTTTCAGTTTTATTCCTCATATGTTTTTTTTTTTTTTTTTTTTTTTTTTAAATGAAAAAAAAAAACATTTTAATTGGTCAATTATGCCTTCGTTCAACCCAGTTTTCACATCCAGGCATACTGGTATGAGAATGGCTGATCAAGCCTGATTTAAAAAGCTAAGCAGGCTTGGCCCTGGTTAGTGCTTGGGTGGGAGACTCCCTGGTCCTATAAGCTTTTCAGTTTTATTCCTCATATGTTTTTATTTTTATTTTTAAATAATAAAAAAAAAAACATTTTAATTGGTCAAATAGGCCTTCGTTCAACCCAATTTTCACATCCAGGCATACTGGTAGGAGAATGACTGATCAAGCCTGATTTATAAAGCTAAGCAGGCTTGGCCCTGGTTAGTGCTTGGATGGGAGACTCCCTAGTTCTATAAGCTTTTCAGTTTTATTCCTCATATAGTTTTTTTTTTTTTTTTAATAAAATTATAAAAAATAATCATTTTAATTGGTCAAATAGGCCTTCGTTCAACCCAGTTTTCACATCCAGGCATACTGGTATGAGAATGGCTGATCAAGTCTGATTTAAAAAGCTAAGCAGGCTTGGCCCTGGTTAGTGCTTGGATGGGAGACTCCCTGGTTCTATAAGCTTTTCAGTTTTATTCCTCATATGTTTTTTTTTTTTTTATTAAAATAATACAAAAAAAAATTATTTAATTGGTCAAATAGGCCTTCGTTCAACCCAGTTTTCACATCCAGGCATACTGGTATGAGAATGGCTGATCAAGCCTGATTTAAAAAGCTAAGCAGGCTTGGCCCTGGTTAGTGCTTGGATGGGAGACTCCCTGGTTCTATAAGCTTATCAGTTTTATTCCTCATATGTTTTTTTTTTTTTTTTTTTATTTGTAAAAAAAAAAAAACCTTTTAATTGGTCAAATAGGCCTTCGTTCAACCCAGTTTTCACATCCAGGCATACTGGTATGAGAATGGCTGATCAAGCCTGATTTATAAAGCTAAGCAGGCTTGGCCCTGGTTAGTGCTTGGATTGGAGACTCCCTGGTTCTATAAGCTTTTCAGTTTTATTCCTCATATGTTTTTTTTTTTTTTTTTTTTTTTTTTAAATGAAAAAAAAAAACATTTTAATTGGTCAAATAGGCCTTCGTTCAACCCAGTTTTCACATCCAGGCATACTGGTATGAGAATGGCTGATCAAGCCTGATTTAAAAAGCTAAGCAGGCTTGGCCCTGGTTAGTGCTTGGATGGGAGACTCCCTGGTTCTATAAGCTTTTCAGTTTTATTCCTCATATGTTTTTTTTAATTTTTTTATTAGTAAAAAAAAAAAATTGGTCAAATAGGCCTTCGTTCAACCCAGTTTTCACATCCAGGCATACTGGTATGAGAATGGCTGATCAAGCCTGATTTAAAAAGCTAAGCAGGCTTGGCCCTGGTTAGTGCTTGGGTGGGAGACTCCCTGGTCCTATAAGCTTTTCAGTTTTATTCCTCATATGTTTT
>NC_071100.1:30632500-30657500 GCF_024256425.1 Clarias gariepinus
AAGCCTGATTCATAAAGCTAAGCAGGCTTGGCCCTGGTTAGTGCTTGGATGGGAGACTCCCTGGTTCTATAAGCTTTTCAGTTTTATTCCTCATATATATATATATATATATATTTTTTTTTTTTAAATAAAAAAAAAAAAAATTTAATTGGTCAAATAGGCCTTCGTTCAACCCAGTTTTCACATCCAGGCATACTGGTATGATAATGGCTGATCAAGCCTGATTTATAAAGCTAAGCAGGCTTGGCCCTGGTTAGTGCTTGGATGGGAGACTCCCTGGCTCTATAAGCTTTTCAGTTTTATTCCTCATAAAGCTTTTTTTTTTTTTTTTTTTTTTTTCATATAATGAAAAAAAAACATTTTAATTGGTCAAATAGGCCTTCGTTCAACCCAGTTTTCACATCCAGGCATACTGGTATGAGAATGGCTGATCAAGCCTGATTTAAAAAGCTAAGCAGGCTTGGCCCTGGTTAGTGCTTGGGTGGGAGACTCCCTGGTCCTATAAGCTTTTCAGTTTTATTCCTCATATGTTTTTTTTTTTTATTTTTAAATAATAAAAAAAAAAACATTTTAATTGGTCAAATAGGCCTTCGTTCAACCCAATTTTCACATCCAGGCATACTGGTAGGAGAATGGCTGATCAAGCCTGATTTATAAAGCTAAGCAGGCTTGGCCCTGGTTAGTGCTTGGATGGGAGACTCCCTGGTTCTATAAGCTTTTCAGTTTTATTCCTCATATAGTTTTTTTTTTTTTTAAATAAAATTATAAAAATAATCATTTTAATTGGTCAAATAGGCCTTCGTTCAACCCAGTTTTCACATCCAGGCATACTGGTATGAGAATGGCTGATCAAGCCTGATTTATAAAGCTAAGCAGGCTTGGCCCTGGTTAGTGCTTGGATGGGAGACTCCCTGGCTCTATAAGCTTTTCAGTTTTATTCCTCATAAAGCTTTTTTTTTTTTTTTTTTTTTTTTTTTTTATATAATTAAAAAAAAACATTTTAATTGGTCAAATAGGCCTTCGTTCAACCCAGTTTTCACATCCAGGCATACTGGTATGAGAATGGCTGATCAAGCCTGATTCATAAAGCTAAGCAGGCTTGGCCCTGGTTAGTGCTTGGATGAGAGACTCCCTGGTTCTATAAGCTTTTCAGTTTTATTCCTCATATGTTTTTTTTTTTATTTTTAAATAATAAAAAAAAAACATTTTAATTGGTCAAATAGGCCTTCGTTCAACCCAATTTTCACATCCAGGCATACTGGTAGGAGAATGGCTGATCAAGCCTGGTTTATAAAGCTAAGCAGGCTTGGCCCTGGTTAGTGCTTGGATGGGAGACTCCCTGGTTCTATAAGCTTTTCAGTATTATTCCTCATATAGTTTTTTTTTTTTCTTAAATAAAATTATAAAAAATAATCATTTTAATTGGTCAAATAGGCCTTCGTTCAACCCAGTTTTCACATCCAGGCATACTGGTATGAGAATGGCTGATCAAGCCTGATTTAAAAAGCTAAGCAGGCTTGGCCCTGGTTAGTGCTTGGATGGGAGACTCTCTGGTTCTATAAGCTTTTCAGTTTTATTCCTCATATGTTTTTTTTTTTATTTTTTTAAATAAAAAAAAAACATTTTAATTGGTCAAATAGGCCTTCGTTCAGCCCAGTTTTCACATCCAGGCATACTGGTACGAGAATGGCTGATCAAGCCTGATTTATAAAGCTAAGCAGGCTTGGCCCTGGTTAGTGCTTGGATGGGAGACTCCCTGGTTCTATAAGCTTTTCAGTTTTATTCCTCATATAGATTTTTTTTTTTTTTTTTTTTTTTTTTTTTTTAAATAATGAAAAAAAAACATTTTAATTGGTCAAATAGGCCTTCGTTCAACCCAGTTTTCACATCCAGGCATACTGGTATGAGAATGGCTGATCAAGCCTCATTTATAAAGCTAAGCAGGCTTGGCCCTGGTTAGTGCTTGGATGGGAGAATCCCTGGTTCTATAAGCTTTTCAGTTTTATTCCTCATATAGTTTTTTTTTTTTTTTAAATAAAATTATAAAAAATAATCATTTTAATTGGTCAAATAGGCCTTTGTTCAACCCAGTTTTCACATCCAGGCATACTGGTATGAGAATGGCTGATCAAGCCTGATTTATAAAGCTAAGCAGGCTTGGCCCTGGTTAGTGCTTGGATGGGAGACTCCCTGGCTCTATAAGCTTTTCAGTTTTATTCCTCATAAAGCTTTTTTTTTTTTTTTTTTTTTTTTTTTCATATAATGAAAAAAAAACATTTTAATTGGTCAAATAGGCCTTCGTTCAACCCAGTTTTCACATCCAGGCATACTGGTATGAGAATGGCTGATCAAGCCTGATTCATAAAGCTAAGCAGGCTTGGCCCTGGTTAGTGCTTGGATGGGAGACTCCCTGGTTCTATAAGTTTTTCAGTTTTATTCCTCATATATATATATATATATTTTTTTTTTGTAAATAAAAAAAAAAAAAAATTAATTGGTCAAATAGGCCTTCGTTCAACCCAGTTTTCACATCCAGGCATACTGGTATGATAA
The DNA here is from genome assembly GCF_024256425.1 of Clarias gariepinus. Classification (NCBI taxonomy): domain Eukaryota; kingdom Metazoa; phylum Chordata; class Actinopteri; order Siluriformes; family Clariidae; genus Clarias; species Clarias gariepinus. The sequence continues at coordinate 30,635,054 of NC_071100.1, forward strand.
TGGCTGATCAAGCCTGATTTATAAAGCTAAGCAGGCTTGGCCCTGGTTAGTGCTTGGATGGGAGGCTCCCTGGCTCTATAAGCTTTTCAGTTTTATTCCTCATAAAGCTTTTTTTTTTTTTTTTTTTTTTTTTCATATAATGAAAAAAAAACATTTTAATTGGTCAAATAGGCCTTCGTTCAACCCAGTTTTCACATCCAGGCATACTGGTATGAGAATGGCTGATCAAGCCTGATTTAAAAAGCTAAGCAGGCTTGGCCCTGGTTAGTGCTTGGGTGGGAGACTCCCTGGTCCTATAAGCTTTTCAGTTTTATTCCTCATATGTTTTTTTTTTTATTTTTAAATAATAAAAAAAAAACATTTTAATTGGTCAAATAGGCCTTCGTTCAACCCAATTTTCACATCCAGGCATACTGGTAGGAGAATGGCTGATCAAGCCTGATTTATAAAGCTAAGCAGGCTTGGCCCTGGTTAGTGCTTGGATGGGAGACTCCCTGGTTCTATAAGCTTTTCAGTTTTATTCCTCATATAGTTTTTTTTTTTTCTTAAATAAAATTATAAAAAATAATCATTTTAATTGGTCAAATAGGCCTTCGTTCAACCCAGTTTTCACATCCAGGCATACTGGTATGAGAATGGCTGATCAAGCCTGATTTAAAAAGCTAAGCAGGCTTGGCCCTGGTTAGTGCTTGGATGGGAGACTCTCTGGTTCTATAAGCTTTTCAGTTTTATTCCTCATATGTTTTTTTTTTTATTTTTTTAAATAAAAAAAAAACATTTTAATTGGTCAAATAGGCCTTCGTTCAGCCCAGTTTTCACATCCAGGCATACTGGTACGAGAATGGCTGATCAAGCCTGATTTATAAAGCTAAGCAGGCTTGGCCCTGGTTAGTGCTTGGATGGGAGACTCCCTGGTTCTATAAGCTTTTCAGTTTTATTCCTCATATAGATTTTTTTTTTTTTTTTTTTTTTTTTTTTTTTTTTTAAATAATGAAAAAAAAACATTTTAATTGGTCAAATAGGCCTTCGTTCAACCCAGTTTTCACATCCAGGCATACTGGTATGAGAATGGCTGATCAAGCCTGATTTATAAAGCTAAGCAGGCTTGGCCCTGGTTAGTGCTTGGATGGGAGACTCCCTGGCTCTATAAGCTTTTCAGTTTTATTCCTCATAAAGCTTTTTTTTTTTTTTTTTTTTTTTTTTTCATATAATGAAAAAAAAAACATTTTAATTGGTCAAATAGGCCTTCGTTCAACCCAGTTTTCACATCCAGGCATACTGGTATGAGAATGGCTGATCAAGCCTGATTCATAAAGCTAAGCAGGCTTGGCCCTGGTTAGTGCTTGGATGGGAGACTCTCTGGTTCTATAAGCTTTTCAGTTTTATTCCTCATATATATATATATATTTTTTTTTTTTTTAAATAAAAAAAAAAAAAAATTAATTGGTCAAATAGGCCTTCGTTCAACCCAGTTTTCACATCCAGGCATACTGGTATGATAATGGCTGATCAAGCCTGATTTATAAAGCTAAGCAGGCTTGGCCCTGGTTAGTGCTTGGATGGGAGACTCCCTGGCTCTATAAGCTTTTCAGTTTTATTCCTCATAAAGCTTTTTTTTTTTTTTTTTTTTTTCATATAATGAAAAAAAAAAATTTTAATTGGTCAAATAGGCCTTCGTTCAACCCAGTTTTCACATCCAGGCATACTGGTATGAGAATGGCTGATCAAGCCTGATTTAAAAAGCTAAGCAGGCTTGGCCCTGGTTAGTGCTTGGGTGGGAGACTCCCTGGTCCTATAAGCTTTTCAGTTTTATTCCTCATATGTTTTTTTATTTATTTTTAAATAATAAAAAAAAAACATTTTAATTGGTCAAATAGGCCTTCGTTCAACCCAATTTTCACATCCAGGCATACTGGTAGGAGAATGGCTGATCAAGCCTGATTTATAAAGCTAAGCAGGCTTGGCCCTGGTTAGTGCTTGGATGGGAGACTCCCTGGTTCTATAAGCTTTTCAGTTTTATTCCTCATATAGTTTTTTTTTTTTCTTAAATAAAATTATAAAAAATAATCATTTTAATTGGTCAAATAGGCCTTCGTTCAACCCAGTTTTCACATCCAGGCATACTGGTATGAGAATGGCTGATCAAGCCTGATTTAAAAAGCTAAGCAGGCTTGGCCCTGGTTAGTGCTTGGATGGGAGACTCTCTGGTTCTATAATCTTTTCAGTTTTATTCCTCATATGTTTTTTTTTTTATTTTTTTAAATAAAAAAAAAACATTTTAATTGGTCAAATAGGCCTTCGTTCAGCCCAGTTTTCACATCCAGGCATACTGGTACGAGAATGGCTGATCAAGCCTGATTTATAAAGCTAAGCAGGCTTGGCCCTGGTTAGTGCTTGGATGGGAGACTCCCTGGTTCTATAAGCTTTTCAGTTTTATTCCTCATAAAGCTTTTTTTTTTTTTTTTTTTTTTTTTTTTTTTTTAAAAAATGAAAAAAAAACATTTTAGTTGGTCAAATAGGCCTTCGTTCAACCCAGTTTTCACATCCAGGCATACTGGTATGAGAATGGCTGATCAAGCCTCATTTATAAAGCTAAGCAGGCTTGGCCCTGGTTAGTGCTTGGATGGGAGACTCCCTGGTTCTATAAGCTTTTCAGTTTTATTCCTCATAAAGCTTTTTTTTTTTTTTTTTTTTTTTTTTTAAATAATGAAAAAAAAACATTTTAGTTGGTCAAATAGGCCTTCGTTCAACCCAGTTTTCACATCCAGGCATACTGGTATGAGAATGGCTGATCAAGCCTGATTTAAAAAGCTAAGCAGGCTTGGCCCTGGTTAGTGCTTGGATGGGAGACTCCCTGGTTCTATAAGCTTTTCAGTTTTATTCCTCATATGTTTTTTTTTTATTTTTTTTTTTAAACATTTTAATTGGTCAAATAGGCCTTCGTTCAACCCAGTTTTCACATCCAGGCATACTGGTATGAGAATGGCTGATCAAGCCTGATTTATAAAGCTAAGCAGGCTTGGCCCTGGTTAGTGCTTGGATGGGAGACTCCCTAGTCCTATAAGCTTTTCAGTTTTATCCCTCATACGTTTTTTTTTTTTTTTTTTTTTTTTTTTTAATAAAAAAAAAACATTTTAATTGGTCAAATAGGCCTTCGTTCAACCCAGTTTTCACATCCAGGCATACTGGTATGAGAATGGCTGATCAAGCCTGATTTAAAAAGCTAAGCAGGCTTGGCCCTGGTTAGTGCTTGGATGGGAGACTCCCTGGTTCTATAAGCTTTTCGGTTTTATTCCTCATATAGTTTTTTTTTTTTATTTTTAAAAAAAAAAAAAAAAAAAAAAATTTAATTGGTCAAATAGGCCTTCGTTCAACCCAGTTTTCACATCCAGGCATACTGGTATGAGAATGGCTGATCAAGCCTGATTTATAAAGCTAAGCAGGCTTGGCCCTGGTTAGTGCTTCGATGGGAGACTCCCTGGCTCTATAAGCTTTTCAGTTTTATTCCTCATAAAGCTTTTTTTTTTTTTTTTTTTCATATAATGAAAAAAAAACATTTTAATTGGTCAAATAGGCCTTCGTTTAACCCAGTTTTCACATCCAGGCATACTGGTATGAGAATGGCTGATCAAGCCTGATTTATAAAGCTAAGCAGGCTTGGCCCTGGTTAGTGCTTGGATGGGAGACTCCCTGGTCCTATAAGCTTTTCAGTTTTATTCCTCATATGTTTTTTTTTTTTTTTTTTTTTTTTTTAAATAATGAAAAAAAAACATTTTAATTGGTCAAATAGGCCTTCGTTCAACCCAGTTTTCACATCCAGGCATACTGGTATGAGAATGGCTGATCAAGCCTCATTTATAAAGCTAAGCAGGCTTGGCCCTGGTTAGTGCTTGGATGGGAGACTCCCTGGTTCTATAAGCTTTTCAGTTTTATTCCTCATAAAGCTTTTTTTTTTTTTTTTTTTTTTTTTTTTTTTTTTTAAATAATGAAAAAAAAACATTTTAATTGGTCAAATAGGCCTTCGTTCAACCCAGTTTTCACATCCAGGCATACTGGTATGAGAATGGCTGGTCAAGCCTGATTTAAAAAGCTAAGCAGACTTGGCCCTGGTTAGTGCTTGGATGGGAGACTCCCTGGTTCTATAAGCTTTTCAGTTTTATTCCTCATATGTTTTTTTTTTTTTATTTTTTTTAAACATTTTAATTGGTCAAATAGGCCTTCGTTCAACCCAGTTTTCACATCCAGGCATACTGGTATGAGAATGGCTGATCAAGCCTGATTTATAAAGCTAAGCAGGCTTGGCCCTGGTTAGTGCTTGGATGGGAGACTCCCTGGTTCTATAAGCTTTTCAGTTTTATTCCTCATATATTTTTTTTTTTTTTTTTTTTTTTTTTTTTAAATAAAAAAAAAAAACATTTAATTGGTCAAATAGGCCTTCGTTCAACCCAGTTTTCACATCCAGGCATACTGGTATGAGAATGGCTGATCAAGCCTGATTTATAAAGCTAAGCAGGCTTGGCCCTGGTTAGTGCTTGGATGGGAGACTCCCTGGCTCTATAAGCTTTTCAGTTTTATTCCTCATAAAGCTTTTTTTTTTTTTTTTTTCATATAATGAAAAAAAAACATTTTAATTGGTCAAATTGGCCTTCGTTCAACCCAGTTTTCACATCCAGGCATACTGGTATGAGAATGGCTGATCAAGCCTGATTTATAAAGCTAAGCAGGCTTGGCCCTGGTTAGTGCTTGGATGGGAGACTCCCTGGTCCTATAAGCTTTTCAGTTTTATCCCTCATACGTTTTTTTTTTTTTTTTTTTTTTTTTTCTAATAATAAAAAAAAAACATTTTAATTGGTCAAATAGGCCTTCGTTCAACCCAGTTTTCACATCCAGGCATACTGGTATGAGAATGGCTGATCAAGCCTGATTTAAAAAGCTAAGCAGGCTTGGCCCTGGTTAGTGCTTGGATGGGAGACTCCCTGGTTCTATAAGCTTTTCAGTTTTATTCCTCATATGTTTTTTTTTATTTTTTTATTTGTAAAAAAAAAAAAAACCTTTTAATTGGTCAAATAGGCCTTCGTTCAACCCAGTTTTCACATCCAGGCATACTGGTATGAGAATGGCTGATCAAGCCTGATTTAAAAAGCTAAGCAGGCTTGGCCCTGGTTAGTGCTTGGATGGGAGACTCCCTGGTTCTATAAGCTTTTCAGTTTTATTCCTCATATGTTTTTTTTTTTGTTTTTTTTTTAAAACATTTTAATTGGTCAAATAGGCCTTCGTTTAACCCAGTTTTCACATCCAGGCATACTGGTATGAGAATGGCTGATCAAGCCTGATTTATAAAGCTAAGCAGGCTTGGCCCTGGTTAGTGCTTGGATGGGAGACTCCCTGGTTCTATAAGCTTTTCGGTTTTATTCCTCATATAGTTTTTTTTTTTTTTTTTTTTTTTTTAAATAAAAAAAAAAAAAATTTAATTGGTCAAATAGGCCTTCGTTCAACCCAGTTTTCACATCCAGGCATACTGGTATGAGAATGGCTGATCAAGCCTGATTTATAAAGCTAAGCAGGCTTGGCCCTGGTTAGTGCTTCGATGGGAGACTCCCTGGCTCTATAAGCTTTTCAGTTTTATTCCTCATAAAGCTTTTTTTTTTTTTTTTTTTTTCATATAATGAAAAAAAAACATTTTAATTGGTCAAATAGGCCTTCGTTTAACCCAGTTCTCACATCCAGGCATACTGGTATGAGAATGGCTGATCAAGCCTGATTTATAAAGCTAAGCAGGCTTGGCCCTGGTTAGTGCTTGGATGGGAGACTCCCTGGTCCTATAAGCTTTTCAGTTTTATTCCTCATATGTTTTTTTTTTTTTTTTTTTTTTAAATAATGAAAAAAAAACATTTTAATTGGTCAAATAGGCCTTCGTTCAACCCAGTTTTCACATCCAGGCATACTGGTATGAGAATGGCTGATCAAGCCTCATTTATAAAGCTAAGCAGGCTTGGCCCTGGTTAGTGCTTGGATGGGAGACTCCCTGGTTCTATAAGCTTTTCAGTTTTATTCCTCATAAAGCTTTTTTTTTTTTTTTTTTTTTTTTTTTTAAATAATGAAAAAAAAAACTTTTTAATTGGTCAAATAGGCCTTCGTTCAACCCAGTTTTCACATCCAGGCATACTGGTATGAGAATGGCTGATCAAGCCTGGTTTAAAAAGCTAAGCAGGCTTGGCCCTGGTTAGTGCTTGGATGGGAGACTCCCTGGTTCTATAAGCTTTTCAGTTTTATTCCTCATATGTTTTTTTTTTATTTATTTTTTTTAAACATTTTAATTGGTCAAATAGGCCTTCGTTCAACCCAGTTTTCACATCCAGGCATACTGGTATGAGAATGGCTGATCAAGCCTGATTTATAAAGCTAAGCAGGCTTGGCCCTGGTTAGTGCTTGGATGGGAGACTCCCTGGTCCTATAAGCTTTTCAGTTTTATCCCTCATACGTTTTTTTTTTTTTTTTTTTTTTTTTTTCTAATAATAAAAAAAAAACATTTTAATTGGTCAAATAGGCCTTCGTTCAACCCAGTTTTCACATCCAGGCATACTGGTATGAGAATGGCTGATCAAGCCTGATTTAAAAAGCTAAGCAGGCTTGGCCCTGGTTAGTGCTTGGATGGGAGACTCCCTGGCTCTATAAGCTTTTCAGTTTTATTCCTCATAAAGCTTTTTTTTTTTTTTTTTTTTTTTTCATATAATGAAAAAAAAACCTTTTAATTGGTCAAATAGGCCTTCGTTCAACCCAGTTTTCACATCCAGGCATACTGGTATGAGAATGGCTGATCAAGCCTGATTTATAAAGCTAAGCAGGCTTGGCCCTGGTTAGTGCTTGGATGGGAGACTCCCTGGTCCTATAAGCTTTTCAGTTTTATCCCTCATACGTTTTTTTTTTTTTTTTTTTTTTTTATAATAATAAAAAAAAAAAATTTTAATTTGTCAAATAGGCCTTCGTTCAACCCAGTTTTCACATCCAGGCATACTGGTATGAGAATGGCTGATCAAGCCTGATTTAAAAAGCTAAGCAGGCTTGGCCCTGGTTAGTGCTTGGATGGGAGACTCCCTGGTTCTATAAGCTTTTCAGTTTTATTCCTCATATGTTTTTTTTTTTTTTTTTTTTTAAAACATTTTAATTGGTCAAATAGGCCTTCGTTCAACCCAGTTTTCACATCCAGGCATACTGGTATGAGAATGGCTGATCAAGCCTGATTTATAAAGCTAAGCAGGCTTGGCCCTGGTTAGTGCTTGGATGGGAGACTCCCTGGTTCTATAAGCTTTTCGGTTTTATTCCTCATATAGTTTTTTTTTTTTTTTTTTTTTTTTTTTAAATAAAAAAAAAAAAAATTTAATTGGTCAAATAGGCCTTCGTTCAACCCAGTTTTCACATCCAGGCATACTGGTATGAGAATGGCTGATCAAGCCTGATTTATAAAGCTAAGCAGGCTTGGCCCTGGTTAGTGCTTCGATGGGAGACTCCCTGGCTCTATAAGCTTTTCAGTTTTATTCCTCATAAAGCTTTTTTTTTTTTTTTTTCATATAATGAAAAAAAAACATTTTAATTGGTCAAATAGGCCTTCGTTTAACCCAGTTTTCACATCCAGGCATACTGGTATGAGAATGGCTGATCAAGCCTGATTTAAAAAGCTAAGCAGGCTTGGCCCTGGTTAGTGCTTGGGTGGGAGACTCCCTGGTCCTATAAGCTTTTCAGTTTTATTCCTCATATGTTTTTTTATTTATTTTTAAATAATAAAAAAAAAACATTTTAATTGGTCAAATAGGCCTTCGTTCAACCCAATTTTCACATCCAGGCATACTGGTAGGAGAATGGCTGATCAAGCCTGATTTATAAAGCTAAGCAGGCTTGGCCCTGGTTAGTGCTTGGATGGGAGACTCCCTGGTTCTATAAGCTTTTCAGTTTTATTCCTCATATAGTTTTTTTTTTTTCTTAAATAAAATTATAAAAAATAATCATTTGTAAAAAATAAATATTAAATAAATATTTGTAAAAAAAAAAAAAAACCTTTTAATTGGTCAAATAGGCCTTCGTTCAACCCAGTTTTCACATCCAGGCATACTGGTATAAGCTTTTCAGTTTTTCAGTTTTAAGCTTTTCAGTTTTATTCCTTTTTTTTTTATTCCATACTGGTATAAGCTTTTCAGTTTTATTCCTCATATAGATTTTTTTTTTTTTTTTTTTTTTTTTTTTTTTTTTTTTTTTAATAATGAAAAAAAAACATTTTAATTGGTCAAATAGGCCTTCGTTCAACCCAGTTTTCACATCCAGGCATACTGGTATGAGAATGGCTGATCAAGCCTGATTTAAAAAGCTAAGCAGGCTTGGCCCTGGTTAGTGCTTGGATGGGAGACTCCCTGGTTCTATAAGCTTTTCAGTTTTATTCCTCATATGTTTTTTTTTTTTTTTTTTTTTAAAACATTTTAATTGGTCAAATAGGCCTTCGTTCAACCCAGTTTTCACATCCAGGCATACTGGTATGAGAATGGCTGATCAAGCCTGATTTATAAAGCTAAGCAGGCTTGGCCCTGGTTAGTGCTTGGATGGGAGACTCCCTGGTCCTATAAGCTTTTCAGTTTTATCCCTCATACGTTTTTTTTTTTTTTTTTTTTTTTTCTTCTAATAATAAAAAAAAAACATTTTAATTGGTCAAATAGGCCTTCGTTCAACCCAGTTTTCACATCCAGGCATACTGGTATGAGAATGGCTGATCAAGCCTGATTTAAAAAGCTAAGCAGGCTTGGCCCTGGTTAGTGCTTGGATGGGAGACTCCCTGGTTCTATAAGCTTTTCAGTTTTATTCCTCATATGTTTTTTTTTTTTTTTTTTTTAAAACATTTTAATTGGTCAAATAGGCCTTCGTTCAACCCAGTTTTCACATCCAGGCATACTGGTATGAGAATGGCTGATCAAGCCTGATTTATAAAGCTAAGCAGGCTTGGCCCTGGTTAGTGCTTGGATGGGAGACTCCCTGGTTCTATAAGCTTTTCGGTTTTATTCCTCATATAGTTTTTTTTTATTTTTTTTTTTTTAAATAAAAAAAAAAAAAATTTAATTGGTCAAATAGGCCTTCGTTCAACCCAGTTTTCACATCCAGGCATACTGGTATGAGAATGGCTGATCAAGCCTGATTTATAAAGCTAAGCAGGCTTGGCCCTGGTTAGTGCTTCGATGGGAGACTCCCTGGCTCTATAAGCTTTTCAGTTTTATTCCTCATAAAGCTTTTTTTTTTTTTTTTTCATATAATGAAAAAAAAACATTTTAATTGGTCAAATAGGCCTTCGTTTAACCCACTTTTCACATCCAGGCATACTGGTATGAGAATGGCTGATCAAGCCTGATTTATAAAGCTAAGCAGGCTTGGCCCTGGTTAGTGCTTGGATGGGAGACTCCCTGGTCCTATAAGCTTTTCAGTTTTATTCCTCATATGTTTTTTTTTTTTTTTTTTTTTTAAATAATGAAAAAAAAACATTTTAATTGGTCAAATAGGCCTTCGTTCAACCCAGTTTTCACATCCAGGCATACTGGTATGAGAATGGCTGATCAAGCCTCATTTATAAAGCTAAGCAGGCTTGGCCCTGGTTAGTGCTTGGATGGGAGACTCCCTGGTTCTATAAGCTTTTCAGTTTTATTCCTCATAAAGCTTTTTTTTTTTTTTTTTTTTTTTTTTTTAAATAATGAAAAAAAAAACTTTTTAATTGGTCAAATAGGCCTTCGTTCAACCCAGTTTTCACATCCAGGCATACTGGTATGAGAATGGCTGATCAAGCCTGGTTTAAAAAGCTAAGCAGGCTTGGCCCTGGTTAGTGCTTGGATGGGAGACTCCCTGGTTCTATAAGCTTTTCAGTTTTATTCCTCATATGTTTTTTTTTTATTTATTTTTTTTAAACATTTTAATTGGTCAAATAGGCCTTCGTTCAACCCAGTTTTCACATCCAGGCATACTGGTATGAGAATGGCTGATCAAGCCTGATTTATAAAGCTAAGCAGGCTTGGCCCTGGTTAGTGCTTGGATGGGAGACTCCCTGGTCCTATAAGCTTTTCAGTTTTATCCCTCATACGTTTTTTTTTTTTTTTTTTTTTTTTTTCTAATAATAAAAAAAAAACATTTTAATTGGTCAAATAGGCCTTCGTTCAACCCAGTTTTCACATCCAGGCATACTGGTATGAGAATGGCTGATCAAGCCTGATTTAAAAAGCTAAGCAGGCTTGGCCCTGGTTAGTGCTTGGATGGGAGACTCCCTGGCTCTATAAGCTTTTCAGTTTTATTCCTCATAAAGCTTTTTTTTTTTTTTTTTTTTTTTTCATATAATGAAAAAAAAACCTTTTAATTGGTCAAATAGGCCTTCGTTCAACCCAGTTTTCACATCCAGGCATACTGGTATGAGAATGGCTGATCAAGCCTGATTTATAAAGCTAAGCAGGCTTGGCCCTGGTTAGTGCTTGGATGGGAGACTCCCTGGTCCTATAAGCTTTTCAGTTTTATCCCTCATACGTTTTTTTTTTTTTTTTTTTTTTTTCTAATAATAAAAAAAAAACATTTTAATTGGTCAAATAGGCCTTCGTTCAACCCAGTTTTCACATCCAGGCATACTGGTATGAGAATGGCTGATCAAGCCTGATTTAAAAAGCTAAGCAGGCTTGGCCCTGGTTAGTGCTTGGATGGGAGACTCCCTGGTTCTATAAGCTTTTCAGTTTTATTCCTCATATGTTTTTTTTTTTTTTTTTTTTTAAAACATTTTAATTGGTCAAATAGGCCTTCGTTCAACCCAGTTTTCACATCCAGGCATACTGGTATGAGAATGGCTGATCAAGCCTGATTTATAAAGCTAAGCAGGCTTGGCCCTGGTTAGTGCTTGGATGGGAGACTCCCTGGTTCTATAAGCTTTTCGGTTTTATTCCTCATATAGTTTTTTTTTTTTTTTTTTTTTTTTTTTAAATAAAAAAAAAAAAAATTTAATTGGTCAAATAGGCCTTCGTTCAACCCAGTTTTCACATCCAGGCATACTGGTATGAGAATGGCTGATCAAGCCTGATTTATAAAGCTAAGCAGGCTTGGCCCTGGTTAGTGCTTCGATGGGAGACTCCCTGGCTCTATAAGCTTTTCAGTTTTATTCCTCATAAAGCTTTTTTTTTTTTTTTTTCATATAATGAAAAAAAAACATTTTAATTGGTCAAATAGGCCTTCGTTTAACCCAGTTTTCACATCCAGGCATACTGGTATGAGAATGGCTGATCAAGCCTGATTTAAAAAGCTAAGCAGGCTTGGCCCTGGTTAGTGCTTGGGTGGGAGACTCCCTGGTCCTATAAGCTTTTCAGTTTTATTCCTCATATGTTTTTTTATTTATTTTTAAATAATAAAAAAAAAACATTTTAATTGGTCAAATAGGCCTTCGTTCAACCCAATTTTCACATCCAGGCATACTGGTAGGAGAATGGCTGATCAAGCCTGATTTATAAAGCTAAGCAGGCTTGGCCCTGGTTAGTGCTTGGATGGGAGACTCCCTGGTTCTATAAGCTTTTCAGTTTTATTCCTCATATAGTTTTTTTTTTTTCTTAAATAAAATTATAAAAAATAATCATTTGTAAAAAATAAATATTAAATAAATATTTGTAAAAAAAAAAAAAAACCTTTTAATTGGTCAAATAGGCCTTCGTTCAACCCAGTTTTCACATCCAGGCATACTGGTATAAGCTTTTCAGTTTTTCAGTTTTAAGCTTTTCAGTTTTATTCCTTTTTTTTTTATTCCATACTGGTATAAGCTTTTCAGTTTTATTCCTCATATAGATTTTTTTTTTTTTTTTTTTTTTTTTTTTTTTTTTTTTTTAATAATGAAAAAAAAACATTTTAATTGGTCAAATAGGCCTTCGTTCAACCCAGTTTTCACATCCAGGCATACTGGTATGAGAATGGCTGATCAAGCCTGATTTAAAAAGCTAAGCAGGCTTGGCCCTGGTTAGTGCTTGGATGGGAGACTCCCTGGTTCTATAAGCTTTTCAGTTTTATTCCTCATATGTTTTTTTTTTTTTTTTTTTTTAAAACATTTTAATTGGTCAAATAGGCCTTCGTTCAACCCAGTTTTCACATCCAGGCATACTGGTATGAGAATGGCTGATCAAGCCTGATTTATAAAGCTAAGCAGGCTTGGCCCTGGTTAGTGCTTGGATGGGAGACTCCCTGGTCCTATAAGCTTTTCAGTTTTATCCCTCATACGTTTTTGTTTTTTTTTTTTTTTTTTCTTCTAATAATAAAAAAAAAAAATTTTAATTGGTCAAATAGGCCTTCGTTCAACCCAGTTTTCACATCCAGGCATACTGGTATGAGAATGGCTGATCAAGCCTGATTTAAAAAGCTAAGCAGGCTTGGCCCTGGTTAGTGCTTGGATGGGAGACTCCCTGGTTCTATAAGCTTTTCAGTTTTATTCCTCATATGTTTTTTTTTTTTTTTTTTTTAAAACATTTTAATTGGTCAAATAGGCCTTCGTTCAACCCAGTTTTCACATCCAGGCATACTGGTATGAGAATGGCTGATCAAGCCTGATTTATAAAGCTAAGCAGGCTTGGCCCTGGTTAGTGCTTGGATGGGAGACTCCCTGGTTCTATAAGCTTTTCGGTTTTATTCCTCATATAGTTTTTTTTTATTTTTTTTTTTTTAAATAAAAAAAAAAAAAATTTAATTGGTCAAATAGGCCTTCGTTCAACCCAGTTTTCACATCCAGGCATACTGGTATGAGAATGGCTGATCAAGCCTGATTTATAAAGCTAAGCAGGCTTGGCCCTGGTTAGTGCTTCGATGGGAGACTCCCTGGCTCTATAAGCTTTTCAGTTTTATTCCTCATAAAGCTTTTTTTTTTTTTTTTTAATATAATGAAAAAAAAAAATTTTAATTGGTCAAATAGGCCTTCGTTTAACCCACTTTTCACATCCAGGCATACTGGTATGAGAATGGCTGATCAAGCCTGATTTATAAAGCTAAGCAGGCTTGGCCCTGGTTAGTGCTTGGATGGGAGACTCCCTGGTCCTATAAGCTTTTCAGTTTTATTCCTCATATGTTTTTTTTTTTTTTTTTTTTTTTTTTATGAAAAAAAAAAAATTTTAATTGGTCAAATAGGCCTTCGTTCAACCCAGTTTTCACATCCAGGCATACTGGTATGAGAATGGCTGATCAAGCCTGATTTATAAAGCTAAGCAGGCTTGGCCCTGTTTAGTGCTTCGATGGGAGACTCCCTGGTTCTATAAGCTTTTCAGTTTTATTCCTCATATAGATTTTTTTTTTTTTTTTTTTTTTTTTTTTTTTTTTTTTAAATAATGAAAAAAAAAACATTTTAATTGGTCAAATAGGCCTTCGTTCAACCCAGTTTTCACATCCAGGCATACTGGTATGAGAATGGCTGATCAAGCCTGGTTTATAAAGCTAAGCAGGCTTGGCCCTGGTTAGTGCTTGGATGGGAGACTCCCTGGTTCTATAAGCTTTTCAGTTTTATTCCTCATAAAGCTTTTTTTTTTTTTTTTTTTTTTTTTTTTTAAATAATGAAAAAAAAACATTTTAATTGGTCAAATAGGCCTTCGTTCAACCCAGTTTTCACATCCAGGCATACTGGTATGAGAATGGCTGATCAAGCCTGATTTAAAAAGCTAAGCAGGCTTGGCCCTGGTTAGTGCTTGGATGGGAGACTCCCTGGTTCTATAAGCTTTTCAGTTTTATTCCTCATATGTTTTTTTTTTATTTATTTTTTTTAAACATTTTAATTGGTCAAATAGGCCTTCGTTCAACCCAGTTTTCACATCCAGGCATACTGGTATGAGAATGGCTGATCAAGCCTGATTTATAAAGCTAAGCAGGCTTGGCCCTGGTTAGTGCTTGGATGGGAGACTCCCTGGTCCTATAAGCTTTTCAGTTTTATCCCTCATACGTTTTTTTTTTTTTTTTTTTTTTTTTTCTAATAATAAAAAAAAAACATTTTAATTGGTCAAATAGGCCTTCGTTCAACCCAGTTTTCACATCCAGGCATACTGGTATGAGAATGGCTGATCAAGCCTGATTTAAAAAGCTAAGCAGGCTTGGCCCTGGTTAGTGCTTGGATGGGAGACTCCCTGGTTCTATAAGCTTTTCAGTTTTATTCCTCATATGTTTTTTTTTATTTTTTTATTTGTAAAAAAAAAAAAAACCTTTTAATTGGTCAAATAGGCCTTCGTTCAACCCAGTTTTCACATCCAGGCATACTGGTATGAGAATGGCTGATCAAGCCTGATTTATAAAGCTAAGCAGGCTTGGCCCTGGTTAGTGCTTGGATGGGAGACTCCCTGGTCCTATAAGCTTTTCAGTTTTATTCCTCATATAGATTTTTTTTTTTTTTTTTTTTTTTTTTTTTTTTTTTTTTAAATAATGAAAAAAAAACATTTTAATTGGTCAAATAGGCCTTCGTTCAACCCAGTTTTCACATCCAGGCATACTGGTATGAGAATGGCTGATCAAGCCTGATTTAAAAAGCTAAGCAGGCTTGGCCCTGGTTAGTGCTTGGATGGGAGACTCCCTGGTTCTATAAGCTTTTCAGTTTTATTCCTCATATGTTTTTTTTTTTTTTTTTTTTTTAAAACATTTTAATTGGTCAAATAGGCCTTCGTTCAACCCAGTTTTCACATCCAGGCATACTGGTATGAGAATGGCTGATCAAGCCTGATTTATAAAGCTAAGCAGGCTTGGCCCTGGTTAGTGCTTGGATGGGAGACTCCCTGGTTCTATAAGCTTTTCGGTTTTATTCCTCATATAGTTTTATTTATTTATTTTTTTAAATAAAAAAAAAAAAAATTTAATTGGTCAAATAGGCCTTCGTTCAACCCAGTTTTCACATCCAGGCATACTGGTATGAGAATGGCTGATCAAGCCTGATTTATAAAGCTAAGCAGGCTTGGCCCTGGTTAGTGCTTCGATGGGAGACTCCCTGGCTCTATAAGCTTTTCAGTTTTATTCCTCATGAAGCTTTTTTTTTTTTTTTTTTTCATATAATGAAAAAAAAACATTTTAATTGGTCAAATAGGCCTTCGTTTAACCCAGTTTTCACATCCAGGCATACTGGTATGAGAATGGCTGATCAAGCCTGATTTATAAAGCTAAGCAGGCTTGGCCCTGGTTAGTGCTTGGATGGGAGACTCCCTGGTCCTATAAGCTTTTCAGTTTTATTCCTCATATGTTTTTTTTTTTTTTTTTTTTTTTTTTATGAAAAAAAAAACATTTTAATTGGTCAAATAGGCCTTCGTTCAACCCAGTTTTCACATCCAGGCATACTGGTATGAGAATGGCTGATCAAGCCTGATTTATAAAGCTAAGCAGGTTTGGCCCTGTTTAGTGCTTCGATGGGAGACTCCCTGGTTCTATAAGCTTTTCAGTTTTATTCCTCATATAGATTTTTTTTTTTTTTTTTTTTTTTTTTTTTTTTTTTTTAAATAATGAAAAAAAAAACATTTTAATTGGTCAAATAGGCCTTCGTTCAACCCAGTTTTCACATCCAGGCATACTGGTATGAGAATGGCTGATCAAGCCTGGTTTATAAAGCTAAGCAGGCTTGGCCCTGGTTAGTGCTTGGATGGGAGACTCCCTGGTTCTATAAGCTTTTCGGTTTTATTCCTCATATAGTTTTATTTATTTATTTTTTTAAATAAAAAAAAAAAAATTTAATTGGTCAAATAGGCCTTCGTTCAACCCAGTTTTCACATCCAGGCATACTGGTATGAGAATGGCTGATCAAGCCTGATTTATAAAGCTAAGCAGGCTTGGCCCTGGTTAGTGCTTCGATGGGAGACTCCCTGGCTCTATAAGCTTTTCAGTTTTATTCCTCATGAAGCTTTTTTTTTTTTTTTTTCATATAATGAAAAAAAAACATTTTAATTGGTCAAATAGGCCTTCGTTTAACCCAGTTTTCACATCCAGGCATACTGGTATGAGAATGGCTGATCAAGCCTGATTTATAAAGCTAAGCAGGCTTGGCCCTGGTTAGTGCTTGGATGGGAGACTCCCTGGTCCTATAAGCTTTTCAGTTTTATTCCTCATATGTTTTTTTTTTTTTTTTTTTTTTTTTTATGAAAAAAAAAACATTTTAATTGGTCAAATAGGCCTTCGTTCAACCCAGTTTTCACATCCAGGCATACTGGTATGAGAATGGCTAATCAAGCCTGATTTATAAAGCTAAGCAGGTTTGGCCCTGTTTAGTGCTTCGATGGGAGACTCCCTGGTTCTATAAGCTTTTCAGTTTTATTCCTCATATAGATTTTTTTTTTTTTTTTTTTTTTTTTTTTTTTTTTTTTTTTTAAATAATGAAAAAAAAAACATTTTAATTGGTCAAATAGGCCTTCGTTCAACCCAGTTTTCACATCCAGGCATACTGGTATGAGAATGGCTGATCAAGCCTGGTTTATAAAGCTAAGCAGGCTTGGCCCTGGTTAGTGCTTGGATGGGAGACTCCCTGGTTCTATAAGCTTTTCAGTTTTATTCCTCATAAAGCTTTTTTTTTTTTTTTTTTTTTTTTTTTAAATAATGAAAAAAAAAACATTTTAATTGGTCAAATAGGCCTTCGTTCAACCCAGTTTTCACATCCAGGCATACTGGTATGAGAATGGCTGATCAAGCCTGATTTAAAAAGCTAAGCAGGCTTGGCCCTGGTTAGTGCTTGGATGGGAGACTCCCTGGTTCTATAAGCTTTTCAGTTTTATTCCTCATATGTTTTTTTTTTTTTTCTTTTTTTTTTAAAAAACATTTTAATTGGTCAAATAGGCCTTCGTTCAACCCAGTTTTCACATCCAGGCATACTGGTATGAGAATGGCTGATCAAGCCTGATTTATAAAGCTAAGCAGGCTTGGCCCTGGTTAGTGCTTGGATGGAAGACTCCCTGGTTCTATAAGCTTTTCGGTTTTATTCCTCATATAGTTTTTTTTTTTTTTTTTTTAAATAATAAAAAAAAAAATTTAATTGGTCAAATAGGCCTTCGTTCAACCCAGTTTTCACATCCAGGCATACTGGTATGAGAATGGCTGATCAAGCCTGATTTATAAAGCTAAGCAGGCTTGGCCCTGTTTAGTGCTTCGATGGGAGACTCCCTGGTTCTATAAGCTTTTCAGTTTTATTCCTCATATAGATTTTTTTTTTTTTTTTTTTTTTTTTTTTTTTTTTAAATAATGAAAAAAAAAACATTTTAATTGGTCAAATAGGCCTTCGTTCAACCCAGTTTTCACATCCAGGCATACTGGTATGAGAATGGCTGATCAAGCCTGATTTAAAAAGCTAAGCAGGCTTGGCCCTGGTTAGTGCTTGGATGGGAGACTCCCTGGTTCTATAAGCTTTTCAGTTTTATTCCTCATATGTTTTTTTTTTTTTTTTTTTTTAAAACATTTTAATTGGTCAAATAGGCCTTCGTTCAACCCAGTTTTCACATCCAGGCATACTGGTATGAGAATGGCTGATCAAGCCTGATTTATAAAGCTAAGCAGGCTTGGCCCTGGTTAGTGCTTGGATGGGAGACTCCCTGGTTCTATAAGCTTTTCGGTTTTATTCCTCATATAGTTTTATTTATTTATTTTTTTAAATAAAAAAAAAAAAAATTTAATTGGTCAAATAGGCCTTCGTTCAACCCAGTTTTCACATCCAGGCATACTGGTATGAGAATGGCTGATCAAGCCTGATTTATAAAGCTAAGCAGGCTTGGCCCTGGTTAGTGCTTCGATGGGAGACTCCCTGGCTCTATAAGCTTTTCAGTTTTATTCCTCATGAAGCTTTTTTTTTTTTTTTTTCATATAATGAAAAAAAAACATTTTAATTGGTCAAATAGGCCTTCGTTTAACCCAGTTTTCACATCCAGGCATACTGGTATGAGAATGGCTGATCAAGCCTGATTTATAAAGCTAAGCAGGCTTGGCCCTGGTTAGTGCTTGGATGGGAGACTCCCTGGTCCTATAAGCTTTTCAGTTTTATTCCTCATATGTTTTTTTTTTTTTTTTTTTTTTTTTTTATTAAAAAAAAAACATTTTAATTGGTCAAATAGGCCTTCGTTCAACCCAGTTTTCACATCCAGGCATACTGGTATGAGAATGGCTGATCAAGCCTGATTTATAAAGCTAAGCAGGTTTGGCCCTGTTTAGTGCTTCGATGGGAGACTCCCTGGTTCTATAAGCTTTTCAGTTTTATTCCTCATATAGATTTTTTTTTTTTTTTTTTTTTTTTTTTTTTTTTTTAAATAATGAAAAAAAAAAACATTTTAATTGGTCAAATAGGCCTTCGTTCAACCCAGTTTTCACATCCAGGCATACTGGTATGAGAATGGCTGATCAAGCCTGGTTTATAAAGCTAAGCAGGCTTGGCCCTGGTTAGTGCTTGGATGGGAGACTCCCTGGTTCTATAAGCTTTTCAGTTTTATTCCTCATAAAGCTTTTTTTTTTTTTTTTTTTTTTTTTTTTTTTTAAATAATGAAAAAAAAAACATTTTAATTGGTCAAATAGGCCTTCGTTCAACCCAGTTTTCACATCCAGGCATACTGGTATGAGAATGGCTGATCAAGCCTGATTTAAAAAGCTAAGCAGGCTTGGCCCTGGTTAGTGCTTGGATGGGAGACTCCCTGGTTCTATAAGCTTTTCAGTTTTATTCCTCATATGTTTTTTTTTTTTTTCTTTTTTTTTTAAAAAACATTTTAATTGGTCAAATAGGCCTTCGTTCAACCCAGTTTTCACATCCAGGCATACTGGTATGAGAATGGCTGATCAAGCCTGATTTATAAAGCTAAGCAGGCTTGGCCCTGGTTAGTGCTTGGATGGAAGACTCCCTGGTTCTATAAGCTTTTCGGTTTTATTCCTCATATAGTTTTTTTTTTTTTTTTTTTTAAATAATAAAAAAAAAAATTTAATTGGTCAAATAGGCCTTCGTTCAACCCAGTTTTCACATCCAGGCATACTGGTATGAGAATGGCTGATCAAGCCTGATTTATAAAGCTAAGCAGGCTTGGCCCTGGTTAGTGCTTCGATGGGAGACTCCCTGGCTCTATAAGCTTTTCAGTTTTATTCCTCATAAAGCTTTTTTTTTTTTTTTTTTTTTTTTTCATATAATGAAAAAAAAACATTTTAATTGGTCAAATAGGCCTTCGTTTAACCCAGTTTTCACATCCAGGCATACTGGTATGAGAATGGCTGATCAAGCCTGATTTATAAAGCTAAGCAGGCTTGGCCCTGGTTAGTGCTTGGATGGGAGACTCCCTGGTCCTATAAGCTTTTCAGTTTTATTCCTCATATAGATTTTTTTTTTTTTTTTTTTTTTTTTTTTTTTTTTTAAATAATGAAAAAAAAAAACATTTTAATTGGTCAAATAGGCCTTCGTTCAACCCAGTTTTCACATCCAGGCATACTGGTATGAGAATGGCTGATCAAGCCTGGTTTATAAAGCTAAGCAGGCTTGGCCCTGGTTAGTGCTTGGATGGGAGACTCCCTGGTTCTATAAGCTTTTCAGTTTTATTCCTCATAAAGCTTTTTTTTTTTTTTTTTTTTTTTTTTTTTTTAAATAATGAAAAAAAAAACATTTTAATTGGTCAAATAGGCCTTCGTTCAACCCAGTTTTCACATCCAGGCATACTGGTATGAGAATGGCTGATCAAGCCTGATTTAAAAAGCTAAGCAAGCTTTTTTTTTTTTTTTTTTTTTTTTTTCATATAATTAAAAAAAAAAAATTTTAATTGGTCAAATAGGCCTTCGTTTAACCCAGTTTTCACATCCAGGCGTACTCGTATGAGAATGGCTGATCAAGCCTGATTCATAAAGCTAAGCAGGCTTGGCCCTGGTTAGTGCTTGGATGGGAGACTCCCTGGTCCTATAAGCTTTTCAGTTTTATTCCTCATATGTTTTTTTTTTTTTTTTTTTTTTTTTATGAAAAAAAAAACATTTTAATTGGTCAAATAGGCCTTCGTTCAACCCAGTTTTCACATCCAGGCATACTGGTATGAGAATGGCTGATCAAGCCTGATTTATAAAGCTAAGCAGGCTTGGCCCTGTTTAGTGCTTCGATGGGAGACTCCCTGGTTCTATAAGCTTTTCAGTTTTATTCCTCATATAGATTTTTTTTTTTTTTTTTTTTTTTTTTTTTTTTAAATAATGAAAAAAAAAACATTTTAATTGGTCAAATAGGCCTTCGTTCAACCCAGTTTTCACATCCAGGCATACTGGTATGAGAATGGCTGATCAAGCCTGGTTTATAAAGCTAAGCAGGCTTGGCCCTGGTTAGTGCTTGGATGGGAGACTCCCTGGTTCTATAAGCTTTTCAGTTTTATTCCTCATAAAGCTTTTTTTTTTTTTTTTTTTTTTTTTTTTAAATAATGAAAAAAAAAACATTTTAATTGGTCAAATAGGCCTTCGTTCAACCCAGTTTTCACATCCAGGCATACTGGTATGAGAATGGCTGATCAAGCCTGATTTAAAAAGCTAAGCAGGCTTGGCCCTGGTTAGTGCTTGGATGGGAGACTCCCTGGTTCTATAAGCTTTTCAGTTTTATTCCTCATATGTTTTTTTTTTTTTTCTTTTTTTTTTAAAAAACATTTTAATTGGTCAAATAGGCCTTCGTTCAACCCAGTTTTCACATCCAGGCATACTGGTATGAGAATGGCTGATCAAGCCTGATTTATAAAGCTAAGCAGGCTTGGCCCTGGTTAGTGCTTCGATGGGAGACTCCCTGGCTCTATAAGCTTTTCAGTTTTATTCCTCATAAAGCTTTTTTTTTTTTTTTTTTTTTTTTTTTTTTTCATATAATGAAAAAAAAACATTTTAATTGGTCAAATAGGCCTTCGTTTAACCCAGTTTTCACATCCAGGCATACTGGTATGAGAATGGCTGATCAAGCCTGATTTATAAAGCTAAGCAGGCTTGGCCCTGGTTAGTGCTTGGATGGGAGACTCCCTGGTCCTATAAGCTTTTCAGTTTTATTCCTCATATGTTTTTTTTTTTTTTTTTTTTTTTTTATGAAAAAAAAAACATTTTAATTGGTCAAATAGGCCTTCGTTCAACCCAGTTTTCACATCCAGGCATACTGGTATGAGAATGGCTGATCAAGCCTGATTTATAAAGCTAAGCAGGCTTGGCCCTGTTTAGTGCTTCGATGGGAGACTCCCTGGTTCTATAAGGTTTTCAGTTTTATTCCTCATATAGATTTTTATTTATTTATTTATTTTTTTTTTTTTTTTTAAATAATGAAAAAAAAAACATTTTAATTGGTCAAATAGGCCTTCGTTCAACCCAGTTTTCACATCCAGGCATACTGGTATGAGAATGGCTGATCAAGCCTGGTTTATAAAGCTAAGCAGGCTTGGCCCTGGTTAGTGCTTGGATGGGAGACTCCCTGGTTCTATAAGCTTTTCAGTTTTATTCCTCATAAAGCTTTTTTTTTTTTTTTTTTTTTTTTTTTCATATAATGAAAAAAAAAACATTTTAATTGGTCAAATAGGCCTTCGTTTAACCCAGTTTTCACATCCAGGCATACTGGTATGAGAATGGCTGATCAAGCCTGATTCATAAAGCTAAGCAGGCTTGGCCCTGGTTAGTGCTTGGATGGGAGACTCCCTGGTCCTATTAGCTTTTCAGTTTTATTCCGCATATGTTTTTTTTTTTTTTTTTTTTTTTTTTATGAAAAAAAAAACATTTTAATTGGTCAAATAGGCCTTCGTTCAACCCAGTTTTCACATCCAGGCATACTGGTATGAGAATGGCTGATCAAGCCTGATTTATAAAGCTAAGCAGGCTTGGCCCTGTTTAGTGCTTCGATGGGAGACTCCCTGGTTCTATAAGCTTTTCAGTTTTATTCCTCATATAGATTTTTTTTTTTTTTTTTTTTTTTTTTAAAATAATTAAAAAAAAAACATTTTAATTGGTCAAATAGGCCTTCGTTCAACCCAGTTTTCACATCCAGGCATACTGGTATGAGAATGGCTGATCAAGCCTGGTTTATAAAGCTAAGCAGGCTTGGCCCTGGTTAGTGCTTGGATGGGAGACTCCCTGGTTCTATAAGCTTTTCAGTTTTATTCCTCATAAAGCTTTTTTTTTTTTTTTTTTTTTTTTTTTTAAATAATGAAAAAAAAAACATTTTAATTGGTCAAATAGGCCTTCGTTCAACCCAGTTTTCACATCCAGGCATACTGGTATGAGAATGGCTGTTCAAGCCTGATTTAAAAAGCTAAGCAGGCTTGGCCCTGGTTAGTGCTTGGATGGGAGACTCCCTGGTTCTATAAGCTTTTCAGTTTTATTCCTCATATGTTTTTTTTTTTTCTTTTTTTTAAAAAACATTTTAATTGGTCAAATAGGCCTTCGTTCAACCCAGTTTTCACATCCAGGCATACTGGTATGAGAATGGCTGATCAAGCCTGATTTATAAAGCTAAGCAGGCTTG
>NC_071100.1:30660000-30685000 GCF_024256425.1 Clarias gariepinus
CAGGCATACTGGTATGAGAATGGCTGATCAAGCCTGATTTAAAAAGCTAAGCAGGCTTGGCCCTGGTTAGTGCTTGGATGGGAGACTTCCTGGTTCTATAAGCTTTTCAGTTTTATTCCTCATATTTTTTTTTTTTTTTTTTTTTTTTTAAATGAAAAAAAAAAAACATTTTAATTGGTCAAATAGGCCTTCGTTCAACCCAGTTTTCACATCCAGGCATACTGGTATGAGAATGGCTGATCAAGCCTGATTTATAAAGCTAAGCAGGCTTGGCCCTGTTTAGTGCTTCGATGGGAGACTCCCTGGTTCTATAAGCTTTTCAGTTTTATTCCTCATAAAGCTTTTTTTTTTTTTTTTTTTTTTTTTTTTTAAATAAAAAAAAAAAACATTTTAATTGGTCAAATAGGCCTTCGTTCAACCCAGTTTTCACATCCAGGCATACTGGTATGAGAATGGCTGATCAAGCCTGATTTATAAAGCTAAGCAGGCTTGGCCCTGGTTAGTGCTTGGATGGGAGACTCCCTGGTTCTATAAGCTTTTCAGTTTTATTCCTCATATAGATTTTTTTTGGTTGTTTTTTTTTTTTTTTTAAATAATGAAAAAAAAACATTTTAATTGGTCAAATAGGCCTTCGTTCAACCCAGTTTTCACATCCGGGCATACTGGTATGAGAATGGCTGATCAAGCCTGGTTTATAAAGCTAAGCAGGCTTGGCCCTGGTTAGTGCTTGGATGGGAGACTCCCTGGTTCTATAAGCTTTTCAGTTTTATTCCTCATATGTATTTTCTTTTTATTAAATAAAAAAAAAATACATTTTAATTGGTCAAATAGGCCTTCGTTCAACCCAGTTTTCACATCCAGGCATACTGGTATGAGAATGGCTGATCAAGCCTGATTTATAAAGCTTAGCAGGCTTGTCCCTGGTTAGTGCTTGGATGGGAGACTCCCTGGTTCTATAAGCTTTTCAGTTTTATTCCTCATATGTTTTTTTTTGTTTTTTTTTAAATAATAAAAAAAAAACATTTTAATTGTTCAAATAGGCCTTCGTTCAACCCAGTTTTCACATCCAGGCATACTGGTATGAGAATGGCTGATCAAGCCTGATTTATAAAGCTAAGCAGGCTTGGCCCTGGTAAGTGCTTGGGTGGGAGACTCTTTCGTTATATAAGGTTTTCAGTTTTATTCCTCATATGTTTTTTTTTTTTTTTTTTTTTGAATAATAAAAAAAAAACATTTTAATTGGACAAATAGGCCTTCGTTCAACCCAGGTTTCACATCCAGGCATGCTGGTATGAGAATGGCTGATCAAGCCTGATTTATAAAGCTAAGCAGGCTTGGCCCTGGTTAGTGCTTGGATCGGAGACTCCCTGGTTCTATAAGCTTTTCAGTTTTATTCCTCATAAACCTTTTTTGTTTTTTTTTTGTTTTTTTAAATAATGAAAAAAAAACATTTTAATTGGTCAAATAGGCCTTCGTACAACCCAGTTTTCACATCCAGGCATACTGGTATGAGAATGGCTGATCAAGCCTGATTTATAACGCTAAGCAGGCTTGGCCCTGGTTAGTGCTTGGATGGGAGACTCCCTGGTTCTATAATCTTTTCAGTTTTATTCCTCATATGTTTTTTTTTTTTTTTTTAAATAATAAAAAAAAAACATTTTAATTGGTCAAATAGGCCTTCGTTCAACCCAGTTTTCACTTCCAGGCTTACTGGTATGAGAATGGCTGATCAAGCCTGATTTATAAAGCTAAGCAGGCTTGGCCCTGGTTAGTGCTTGGATGGGAGACTCCCTGGTTCTATAAGCTTTTCAGTTTTATTCCTCATATGTATTTTCTTTTTATTAAATAAAAAAAAAAAAAAACATTTTAATTGGTCAAATAGGCCTTCGTTCAACCCAGTTTTCACATCCAGGCATACTGGTATGAGAATGGCTGATCAAGCCTGATTTATAAAGCTAAGCAGGCTTGTCCCTGGTTAGTGCTTGGATGGGAGACTCCCTGGTTCTATAAGCTTTTCAGTTTTATTCCTCATATGTTTTTTTTTTTATTTATTAAATAATAAAAAAAAAACATTTTAATTGGTCAAATAGGCCTTCTTTCAACCCAGTTTTCACATCCAGGCATACTGGTATGAGAATGGCTGATCAAGCCTGATTTATAAAGCTAAGCAGGCTTGGCCCTGGTTAGTGCTTGGATGGGAGACTCCCTCGTTCTATAAGGTTTTCAGTGTTATTCCTCATATGTTTTTTTTTTTTTTTTTTTTTTAAATAATAAAAAAAAAACATTTTAATTGGTCAAATAGGCCTTCGTTCAACCCAGGTTTCGCTTCCAGGCTTACTGGTATGAGAATGGCTGATCAAGCCTGATTTATAAAGCTAAGCAGGCTTGGCCCTGGATAGTGCTTGGATGGGAGATTCCCTGGTTCTATAAGCTTTTCAGTTTTATTCCTCATAAAGCTTTTTTTTTTTTTTTTTTTTTTTTTTTTTTAAATAATAAAAAAAAAACATTTTAATTGGTAAAATAAGCCTTCGTTCAACCGAGGTTTCACTTTCAGGCTTACTGGTATGAGAATGGCTGATCAAGCCTGATTTATAAAACTAAGCAGGCTTGGCCCTGGTTAGTGCTTGGATGGGAGACTCCCTGGTTCTATAAGCTTTTCAGTTTTATTCATCATATGTTTTTTTTTTTTTTAATTAAATAATAAAAAAAAAATTTTTAATTGGTCAAATAGGCCTTCGTTCAACCCAGTTTTCACTTCCAGGCTTACTGGTGTGAGAATGGCTGATCAAGCCTGATTTATAAAGCTAAGCAGGCTTGGCCCTGGTTAGTGCTTGGATGGGAGACTCCCTGGTTCTATAAGCTTTTCAGTTTTATTCATCATATGTTTTTTTTTTATTATTTTGAATAATAAAAAAGAAACATTTTAATTGGTCAAATAGGCCTTCGTTCAACCCAGTTTTCACTTCCAGGCTTACTGGTATGAGAATGGCTGGTCAAGCCTGATTTATAAAGCTAAACAGGCTTGGCCCTGGTTAGTGCTTGGATGGGAGACTCCCTGGTTCTATAAGCTTTTCACTTTTATTCCTCATATGTTTTTTTTTTTTTTATTAAATAATAAAAAATAAAAAAAATTTTAATTGGTCAAATAGGCCTTCGTTCAACCCAGTTTTCACTTCCAGGCTTACTGGTGTGAGAATGGCTGATCAAGCCTGATTTATAAAGCTAAGCAGGCTTGGCCCTGGTTAGTGCTTGGATGGGAGACTCCCTGGTTCTATAAGCTTTTCAGTTTTATTCATCATATGTTTTTTTTTTATTATTTTGAATAATAAAAAAAAACATTTTAATTGGTCAAATAGGCCTTCGTTCAACCCAGTTTTCACTTCCAGGCTTACTGGTATGAGAATGGCTGGTCAAGCCTGATTTATAAAGCTAAACAGGCTTGGCCCTGGTTAGTGCTTGGATGGGAGACTCCCTGGTTCTATAAGCTTTTCAGTTTTATTCCTCATATAGTTTTTTTTTTTTACTAATTAAAATAATTACAAAAAAACATTTTAATTGGTCAAATAGGCCTTCGTTCAACCCAGTTTTGACATCCAGACATGCTGGTATGAGAATGGCTGATCAAGCCTGATTTATAAAGCTAAGCAGGCTTGGCCCTGGTTAGTGCTTGGATGGGAGACTCCCTGGTTCTATAAGCTTTTCAGTTTTATTCCTCATAAAGCTTTTTTTTTTTTTTTTTTTTTTTTTTTTTAAAAATGAAAAAAAAAATTTTAATTGGTCAAATAGGCCTCCGTTCAACCCAGTTTTCACATCCAGGCATACTGGAATGAGAATGGCTGATCAAGCCTGATTTATAAAGCTAAGCAGGCTTGGGCCTGGTTAGTGCTTGGATGGGAGACTCCCTGGTTCTATAAGCTTTTCAGTTTCATTTCTCATATAGTTTTTTTTTTTTTTTTTTTTTTTTTTTTAAATAATAAAAAAAAAACATTTTAATTGGTCAAATAGGCCTTCGTTCAACCCAGTTTTCACATCCAGGCATACTGGTATGAGAATGGCTCATCAAGCCTGGTTTATAAAGCTAAGCAGGCTTGGCCCTGGTTAGTGCTTGGATGGGAGACTCCCTGGTTCTATAAGCTTTTCAGTTTTATTCCTTATATGTATTTTCTTTTTATTAAATAAAAAAAAAAAAATACATTTTAATTGGTCAAATAGGCCTTCGTTCAACCCAGTTTTCACATCCAGGCATACTGGTATGAGAATGGCTGATCAAGCCTGATTTATAAAGCTTAGCAGGCTTGTCCCTGGTTAGTGCTTGGATGGGAGACTCCCTGGTTCTATAAGCTTTTCAGTTTTATTCCTCATATGTTTTTTTTTTTTTTTTTTTTAAATAATAAAAAAAAAACATTTTAATTGTTCAAATAGGCCTTCGTTCAACCCAGTTTTCACTTCCAGGCATACTGGTATGAGAATGGCTGATCAAGCCTGATTTATAAAGCTAAGCAGGCTTGGCCCTGGTTAGTGCTTGGATCGGAGACTCCCTGGTTCTATAAGCTTTTCAGTTTTATTCCTCATAAACCTTTTTTGTTTTTTTGTTTTTTTTTTAAATAATGAAAAAAAAACATTTTAATTGGTCAAATAGGCCTTCGTACAACCCAGTTTTCACATCCAGGCATACTGGTATGAGAATGGTTGATCAAGCCTGATTTATAACGCTAAGCAGGCTTGGCCCTAGTTAGTGCTTGGATGGGAGACTCCCTGGTTATATAATCTTTTCAGTTTTATTCCTCATATGTTTTTTTTTTTTTTTTTTAAATAATAAAAAAAAAACATTTTAATTGGTCAAATAGGCCTTCGTTCAACCCAGTTTTCACTTCCAGGCTTACTGGTATGAGAATGGCTGATCAAGCCTGATTTATAAAGCTAAGCAGGCTTGGCCCAGGTTAGTGCTTGGATGGAAGACTCCCTGGTTCTATAAGCTTTTCAGTTTTATTCCTCATATGCTTTTTTTTTTTTATTAAATAATAAAAAAAAAACATTTTAATTGGTCAAATAGGCCTTCGTTCAACCCAGTTTTCACATCCAGGCATACTGGCATGAGAATGGCTGATCAAGCCTGATTTATAAAGCTAAGCAGGCTTGGGCCTGGTTAGTGCTTGGATGGGAGACTCCCTGGTTCTATAAGCTTTTCAGTTTCATTTCTCATATAGTTTTTTTTTTTTTTTTTTTTTTTTTTTTTTTTTTTTTTTAAATAATAAAAAAAAAACATTTTAATTCGTCAAATAGGCCTTCGTTCAACCCAGTTTTCACATCCAGGCATACTGGTATGAGAATGGCTGATCAAGCCTGGTTTATAAAGCTAAGCAGGCTTGGCCCTGGTTAGTGCTTGGATGGGAGACTCCCTGGTTCTATAAGCTTTTCAGTTTTATTCCTTATATGTATTTTCTTTTTATTAAATAAAAAAAAAAAATACATTTTAATTGGTCAAATAGGCCTTCGTTCAACCCAGTTTTCACATCCAGGCATACTGGTATGAGAATGGCTGATCAAGTCTGATTTATAAAGCTTAGCAGGCTTGTCCCTGGTTAGTGCTTGGATGGGAGACTCCCTGGTTCTATAAGCTTTTCAGTTTTATTCCTCATATGTTTTTTTTTTTTTTTTTTAAATAATATAAAAAAAACATTTTAATTGTTCAAATAGGCCTTCGTTCAACCCAGTTTTCACATCCAGGCATACTGGTATGAGAATGGCTGATCAAGCCTGATTTATAAAGCTAAGCAGGCTTGGCCCTGGTTAGTGCTTGGATCGGAGACTCCCTGGTTCTATAAGCTTTTCAGTTTTATTCCTCATAAACCTTTTTTGTTTTTTTGTTTTTTTTTTAAATAATGAAAAAAAAACATTTTAATTGGTCAAATAGGCCTTCGTACAACCCAGTTTTCACATTCAGGCATACTGGTATGAGAATGGCTGATCAAGCCTGATTTATAACGCTAAGCAGGCTTGGCCCTAGTTAGTGCTTGGATGGGAGACTCCCTGGTTATATAATCTTTTCAGTTTTATTCCTCATATGTTTTTTTTTTTTTTTTTTTAATAATAAAAAAAAAACATTTTAATTGGTCAAATAGGCCTTCGTTCAACCCAGTTTTCACTTCCAGGCTTACTGGTATGAGAATGGCTGATCAAGCCTGATTTATAAAGCTAAGCAGGCTTGGCCCAGGTTAGTGCTTGGATGGAAGACTCCCTGGTTCTATAAGCTTTTCAGTTTTATTCCTCATATGCTTTTTTTTTTTATTAAATAATAAAAAAAAAACATTTTAATTGGTCAAATAGGCCTTCGTTCAACCCAGTTTTCACATCCAGGCATACTGGCATGAGAATGGCTGATCAAGCCTGATTTATAAAGCTAAACAGGCTTGGCCCTGGTTAGTGCTTGGATGGGAGACTCCCTGGTTCTATAAGCTTTTCAGTTTTATTCCTCATATGTTTTTTTTTTTTTTTTTTTTTTTGATAAATAATAAAAAAAAAAAAATTTTAATTGGTCAAATAGGCCTTCGTTCAACCCAGCTTTCACATCCAGGCATACTGGTATGAGAATGGCTGATCAAGCCTGATTTATAAAGCTAAGCAGGCTTGGGCCTGGTTAGTGCTTGGATGGGAGACTCCCTGGTTCTATAAGCTTTTCAGTTTCATTTCTCATATAGTTTTTTTTTTTTTTTTTTTTTTTTTTTTTAAAATAATAAAAAAAAAACATTTTAATTCGTCAAATAGGCCTTCGTTCAACCTAGTTTTCACATCCAGGCATACTGGTATGAGAATGGCTGATCAAGCCTGGTTTATAAAGCGAAGCAGGCTTGGCCCTGGTTAGTGCTTGGATGGGAGACTCCCTGGTTCTATAAGCTTTTCAGTTTTATTCCTCATATGTATTTTCTTTTTATTAAATAAAAAAAAAAAATACATTTTAATTGGTCAAATAGGCCTTCGTTCAACCCAGTTTTCACATCCAGGCATACTGGTATGAGAATGGCTGATCAAGCCTGATTTATAAAGCTTAGCAGGCTTGTCCCTGGTTAGTGCTTGGATGGGAGACTCCCTGGTTCTATAAGCTTTTCAGTTTTATTCCTCATATGTTTTTTTTTTTTTTTTTTTAAATAATAAAAAAAAAACATTTTAATTGTTCAAATAGGCCTTCGTTCAACCCAGTTTTCACATCCAGGCATACTGGTATGAGAATGGCTGATCAAGCCTGATATATAAAGCTAAGCAGGCTTGGCCCTGGTTAGTGCTTGGGTGGGAGACTCTTTCGTTCTATAAGGTTTTCAGTTTTATTTCTCATATGTTTTTTTTTTTTTTAAATAATAAAAAAAAAACATTTTAATTGGTCAAATAGGCCTTCGTTCAACCCAGGTTTCACATCCAGGCATGCTGGTATGAGTATGGCTGATCAAGCCTGATTTATAAAGCTAAGCAGGCTTGGCCCTGGTTAGTGCTTGGATCGGAGACTCCCTGGTTCTATAAGCTTTTCAGCTTTATTCCTCATAAACCTTTTTTGTTTTTTTTTTGTTTTTTTAAATAATGAAAAAAAAACATTTTAATTGGTCAAATAGGCCTTCGTACAACCCAGTTTTCACATCCAGGCGTACTGGTATGAGAATGGCTGATCAAGCCTGATTTATAACGCTAAGCAGGCTTGGCCCTGGTTAGTGCTTGGATGGGAGACTCCCTGGTTCTATAAGCTTTTCAGTTTTATTCCTCATATGTTTTTTTTTTTTTTTTTAAATAATAAAAAAAAAACATTTTAATTGGTCAAATAGGCCTTCGTTCAACCCAGTTTTCACTTCCAGGCTTACTGGTATGAGAATGGCTGATCAAGCCTGATTTATAAAGCTAAGCAGGCTTGGCCCTGGTTAATGCTTGGATGGAAGACTCCCTGGTTCTATAAGCTTTTCAGTTTTATTCCTCATATGCTTTTTTTTTTTATTAAATAATAAAAAAAAAACATTTTAATTGGTCAAATAGGCTTTCGTTCAACCCAGTTTTCACATCCAGGCATACTGGCATGAGAATGGCTGATCAAGCCTGATTTATAAAGCTAAGCAGGCTTGTCCCTGGTTAGTGCTTGGATGGGAGACTCCCTGGTTCCATAAGCTTTTCAGTTTTATTCCTCATATGTTTTTTTTTTTTTTTTTTTTTTAAATAATTAAAAAAAACATTTTAATTGGTCAAATAGGCCTTCGTTCAACCAGTTTTCACATCCAGGCATACTGGTATGAGAATGGCTGATCAAGCCTGATTTATAAAGCTAAGCAGGCTTGGCCCTGGTTAGTGCTTGGATGGGA
Source organism: Clarias gariepinus (assembly GCF_024256425.1). Classification (NCBI taxonomy): domain Eukaryota; kingdom Metazoa; phylum Chordata; class Actinopteri; order Siluriformes; family Clariidae; genus Clarias; species Clarias gariepinus. Next base: position 30,668,334 of record NC_071100.1, read on the forward strand.
GACTCCCTCGTTCTATAAGGTTTTCAGTTTTATTCCTCATATGTTTTTTTTTTTTTTTTTTTTAAATAATACAAAAAAAACATTTTAATTGGTCAAATAGGCCTTCGTTCAACCCAGTTTTCACATCCAGGCATACTGGCATGAGAATGGCTGATCAAGCCTGATTTATAAAGCTAAACAGGCTTGGCCCTGGTTAGTGCTTGGATGGGAGACTCCCTGGTTCTATAAGCTTTTCAGTTTTATTCCTCATATGTTTTTTTTTTTTTTTTTTTTGATAAATAATAAAAAAAAAAAATTTTTAATTGGTCAAATAGGCCTTCGTTCAACCCAGTTTTCACATCCAGGCATACTGGTATGAGAATGGCTGATCAAGCCTGATTTATAAAGCTAAGCAGGCTTGGCCCTGGTTAGTGCTTGGATGGGAGACTCCCTGGATCTATAAGCTTTTCAGTTTTATTTCTCATATATTTTTTTTTTTTTTTTTTTTTTTTTTTTTTTTTATTATAAAAAAAAACATTTTAATTGGACAAATAGGCCTTCGTTCAACCCAGTTTTCACTTCTGGGCTTACTGGTATGAGAATGGCTGACCAAGCCTGATTTATAAAGCTAAGCAGGCTTGGCCCTGGTTAGTGCTTGGATGGGAGACTCCCTGGTTCTATAAGCTTTTCAGTTTTATTCTTCATATGTTTTTTTTCTTTTTTTCTTTTATTTTTTTTTTAAATTTTGCAAATAATTTAAAAAAAAAAATTTTAATTGGTCAAATAGGCCTTCGTACAACCCAGTTTTCACATCCCGGCATACTGGTATGAGAATGGCTGATCAAGCCTGATTTTTAAAGCTAAGCAGGCTTGTCCCTGGTTAGTGCTTGGATGGGAGACTCCCTGGTTCTATAAGCTTTTCAGTTTTATTCCTCATATGTTTTTTTTTTTTTTTTTAAACAATAAAAAAAAAAACATTTTAATTGGTCGAATAGGCCTTCGTTCAACCCAGTTTTCACATCCAGGCATACTGGTATGAGAATGGCTGATCAAGCCAGATTTATAAAGCTAAGCAGGCTTGGCCCTGGTTAGTGCTTGGATGGGTGACTCCCTGGTTCTATAAGCTTTTCAGTTTTATTCTTCATATGTTTTTTTTCTTTTTTCTTTTTTTTTAAACAATAAAAAAAAACATTTTAATTGGTCAAATAGGCCTTCGTTCAACCCAGTTTTCACATACAGGCATACTGGTATGTGAATGGCTGATCAAGCCTGATTTATAAAGCTAAGCAGGCTTGGCCCTGGTTAGTGCTTGGATGGGAGACTCCCTGGTTCTATAAGCTTTTCAGTTTTTTTCCTCATATGTTTTTTTTTTTTTTTTTTTAATAATAAAAAAAAAACATTTTAATTGGTCAAATAGGCCTTCGTTCAACCCAGGTTCCACTTCCAGGCTTACTGGTATGAGAATGGCTGATCAAGCCTGATTTATAAAGCTAAGCAGGCTTGGCCCTGGTTAGTGCTTGGATAGGAGACTCCCTGGTTCTATAAGCTTTTTAGTTTCATTCCTCATATGTTTTTTTATTTTAATTAAATAATATAAAAAAAAACATTTTAATTGGTCAAATAGGCCTTCGTTCAACCCAGGTTTCACTTCCAGGCTTACTGGTGTGAGAATGGCTGATCAAGCCTGATTTATAAAGCTAAGCAGGCTTGGCCCTGGTTAGTGCTTGGATGGGAGACTCCCTGGTTCTATAAGCTTTTCAGTTTTATTCCTCATATGTTTTTTTTTTTTTTATTAAATAAAAAAAAAAAAAAATTTTAATTGGTCAAATAGGCCTTTGTTCAACCCAGTTTTCACATCCAGGCATACTGGTATGAGGATGGCTGATCATGCCTTATTTATAAAGCGAAGCAGGCTTGGGCCTGGTTAGTGTTTGGATGGGAGACTCCCTGGTTCTATAAGCTTTTCAGTTTTATTCCACACATGTTTTTTTTTTTTTTTTTTTTTTTTTTTTTTTAAATAAAAAAAAAAACATTTTAATTGGTCAAATAAGCCTTCGTTCAATCCAGTTTTCACTTCCAGGCTTACTGGTATGAGAATGGCTGATCAAGCCTGAATTATAAAGCTAAGTGGGCTTCGCCCTGGTTAGATCTCGGATGGGAGACTCCCTGGTTCTATTAGCTTTTCAGTTTTATTCCTCATATGTTTTTTTTTTGTTTGTTTGTTTTTTTTAAATAATATTAAAAGAAAATTTTAATTGGTCAAATAGGCCTTCGTTCAACCCAGTTTTCACTTCCAGGCTTACTGGTATGAGAATGGCTGATCAAGCTTGATCTATAAAGCTAAGCAGGCTTGGCCCTGTTTAGTGCTTGGATGGGAGACTCCCTGGTTCTATAAGCTTTTCAGTTTCATTCCTCATATAGGTTTTTTTTTTTTTTTTTTTTTTTTTTTTAAAAACCTAATAAAAAAAAAACATTTTAATTGGTCAAATAGCCCTTCGTTCAACCCAGTTTTCACTTCTGGGCTTACTGGTATGAGAATGGCTGATCAAGCCTGATTTATAAAGCTAAGCAGGCTTGGCCCTGGTTAGTGCTTGGATGGGAAACTCCCTGGTTCTATAAGCTTTTCAGTTTTATTCTTCATATGTTTTTTTTCTTTTTTTATTTTCTTTTTTTTTTTAAATTTTGCAAATAATTAAAAAAAACAATTTTAATTGGTCAAATAGGCCTTCGTTCAACCCAGTTTTCACATCCAGGCATACTGGTATGAGAATGGCTGATCAAACCTGATTTATAAAGCTAAGCAGGCTTGGCCCTGGTTAGTGCTTGGATGGGAGACTCCCTGGTTCTATAAGCTTTTCAGTTTTATTCCTCATATGTATTTTCTTTTTATTAAATAAAAAAAAAAAAACATTTTAATTGGTCAAATAGGCCTTCGTTCAACCCAGTTTTCACATCCAGGAATACTGGTATGAGAATGGCTGATCAAGCCTGATTTATAAAGCTAAGCAGGCTTGTCCCTGTTTAGTGCTTGGATGGGAGACTCCCTGGTTCCATAAGCTTTTCAGTTTCATTCCTCATATGTTTTTTTTGTTTTGTTTTTTAAATAATAATAAAAAAAACATTTTAATTGGTCAAATAGGCCTTCGTTCAACCCAGTTTTCACATCCAGGCATACTGGTATGAGAATGGCTGATCAAGCCTGATTTATAAAGCTAAGCAGGCTTGGCCCTGGTTAGTGCTTGGATGGGAGACTCCCTCGTTCTATAAGCTTTTCAGTTTTATTTCTCATATTTTTTTTTTTTTTTTTTTTTTTAAATAATAAAAAAAAAAACATTTTAATTGGTCAAATAGGCCTTCGTCCAACCCAGTTTTCACATCCAGGCATACTGGTATGAGAATGGCTGATCAAGCCTGATTTATAAAGCTAAGCAGGCTTGGCCCTGGTTAGTGCTTGGATGGGAGACTCCCTGGTTCTATAAGCTTTTCAGTTTTATTCTTCATATGTTTTTTTTCTTTTTTTCTTTTATTTTTTTTTTAAATTTTGCAAATAATTAAAAAAAAAAAATTTTAATTGGTCAAATAGGCCTTCGTACAACCCAGTTTTCACATCCAGGCATACTGGTATGAGAATGGCTGATCAAGCCTGATTTTTAAAGCTAAGCAGGCTTGTCCCTGGTTAGTGCTTGGATGGGAGACTCCCTGGTTCTATAAGCTTTTCAGTTTTATTCCTCATATGTTTTTTTTTTTTTTTTTAAACAATAAAAAAAAAAACATTTTAATTGGTCGAATAGGCCTTCGTTCAACCCAGTTTTCACATCCAGGCATACTGGTATGAGAATGGCTGATCAAGCCTGATTTATAAAGCTAAGCAGGCTTGGCCCTGCTTAGTGCTTGGATGGGAGACTGCCTGGTTCTATAAGCTTTTCAGTTTTATTCTTCATATGTTTTTTTTTTTTTTTTTTTTTTTTTTTAATTTTGCAAATAATTAAAAAAAAAAATTTTAACTGGTCAAATAGGCCTTCGTTCAACTCAGTTTTCACATCCAGGCATACTGGTATGAGAATGGCTGATCAAGCCAGATTTATAAAGCTAAGCAGGCTTGGCCCTGGTTAGTGCTTGGATGGGTGACTCCCTGGTTCTATAAGCTTTTCAGTTTTATTCTTCATATGTTTTTTTTCTTTTTTCTTTTTTTTTAAACAATAAAAAAAAACATTTTAATTGGTCAAATAGGCCTTCGTTCAACCCAGTTTTCACATACAGGCATACTGGTATGTGAATGGCTGATCAAGCCTGATTTATAAAGCTAAGCAGGCTTGGCCCTGGTTAGTGCTTGGATGGGAGACTCCCTGGTTCTATAAGCTTTTCAGTTTTTTTCCTCATATGTTTTTTTTTTTTTTTTTTTAATAATAAAAAAAAAACATTTTAATTGGTCAAATAGGCCTTCGTTCAACCCAGGTTCCACTTCCAGGCTTACTGGTATGAGAATGGCTGATCAAGCCTGATTTATAAAGCTAAGCAGGCTTGGCCCTGGTTAGTGCTTGGATAGGAGACTCCCTGGTTCTATAAGCTTTTTAGTTTCATTCCTCATATGTTTTTTTATTTTAATTAAATAATATAAAAAAAAACATTTTAATTGGTCAAATAGGCCTTCGTTCAACCCAGGTTTCACTTCCAGGCTTACTGGTGTGAGAATGGCTGATCAAGCCTGATTTATAAAGCTAAGCAGGCTTGGCCCTGGTTAGTGCTTGGATGGGAGACTCCCTGGTTCTATAAGCTTTTCAGTTTTATTCCTCATATGTTTTTTTTTTTTTTATTAAATAAAAAAAAAAAAAAATTTTAATTGGTCAAATAGGCCTTTGTTCAACCCAGTTTTCACATCCAGGCATACTGGTATGAGGATGGCTGATCATGCCTTATTTATAAAGCGAAGCAGGCTTGGGCCTGGTTAGTGTTTGGATGGGAGACTCCCTGGTTCTATAAGCTTTTCAGTTTTATTCCACACATGTTTTTTTTTTTTTTTTTTTTTTTTTTTTTTTTTTTTAAATAAAAAAAAAACATTTTAATTGGTCAAATAAGCCTTCGTTCAATCCAGTTTTTACTTCCAGGCTTACTGGTATGAGAATGGCTGATCAAGCCTGATTTATAAAGCTAAGCAGGCTTGGCCCTGGTTAGTGCTTGGATGGGAGACTCCCTGGTTCTATAAGCTTTTCAGTTTTATTCTTCATATGTTTTTTTTCTTTTTTTATTTTCTTTTTTTTTTTAAATTTTGCAAATAATTAAAAAAAAAAATTTTAATTGGTCAAATAGGCCTTCGTTCAACCCAGTTTTCACATCCAGGCATACTGGTATGAGAATGGCTGATCAAACCTGATTTATAAAGCTAAGCAGGCTTGGCCCTGGTTAGTGCTTGGATGGGAGACTCCCTGGTTCTATAAGCTTTTCAGTTTTATTCCTCATATGTATTTTCTTTTTATTAAATAAAAAAAAAAAAACATTTTAATTGGTCAAATAGGCCTTCGTTCAACCCAGTTTTCACATCCAGGAATACTGGTATGAGAATGGCTGATCAAGCCTGATTTATAAAGCTAAGCAGGCTTGTCCCTGTTTAGTGCTTGGATGGGAGACTCCCTGGTTCCATAAGCTTTTCAGTTTCATTCCTCATATGTTTTTTTTGTTTTGTTTTTTAAATAATAAAAAAAAAACATTTTAATTGGTCAAATAGGCCTTCGTTCAACCCAGTTTTCACATCCAGGCATACTGGTATGAGAATGGCTGATCAAGCCTGATTTATAAAGCTAAGCAGGCTTGGCCCTGGTTAGTGCTTGGATGGGAGACTCCCTCGTTCTATAAGCTTTTCAGTTTTATTTCTCATATTTTTTTTTTTTTTTTTTTTTTAAATAATAAAAAAAAAAACATTTTAATTGGTCAAATAGGCCTTCGTCCAACCCAGTTTTCACATCCAGGCATACTGGTATGAGAATGGCTGATCAAGCCTGATTTATAAAGCTAAGCAGGCTTGGCCCTGGTTAGTGCTTGGATGGGAGACTCCCTGGTTCTATAAGCTTTTCAGTTTTATTCTTCATATGTTTTTTTTCTTTTTTTCTTTTATTTTTTTTTTAAATTTTGCAAATAATTAAAAAAAAAAAATTTTAATTGGTCAAATAACCCTTCGTACAACCCAGTTTTCACATCCAGGCATACTGGTATGAGAATGGCTGATCAAGCCTGATTTTTAAAGCTAAGCAGGCTTGTCCCTGGTTAGTGCTTGGATGGGAGACTCCCTGGTTCTATAAGCTTTTCAGTTTTATTCCTCATATGTTTTTTTTTTTTTTTTTAAACAATAAAAAAAAAAACATTTTAATTGGTCGAATAGGCCTTCGTTCAACCCAGTTTTCACATCCAGGCATACTGGTATGAGAATGGCTGATCAAGCCTGATTTATAAAGCTAAGCAGGCTTGGCCCTGCTTAGTGCTTGGATGGGAGACTGCCTGGTTCTATAAGCTTTTCAGTTTTATTCTTCATATGTTTTTTTTTTTTTTTTTTTTAAATAATAAAAAAATAAACATTTTAATTGGTCAAATACTGTAGGCCTTCGTTCAACCCAGTTTTCACATCCAGGCATGCTGGTATGAGAATGGCTGATGAAGCCTGATTTATAAAGCTAAGCTGGCTTGGCCCTGGTTAGTGCTTGGATGGGAGACTCCCTGGTTCTATAAGCTTTTCAGTTTTATTCCTCATATAGTATTATTATTTTTTTTTTTTTAATTTTGTAAATAATTAAAAAAAAAAATTTTAATTGGTCAAATAGGCCTTCGTTCAACCCAGTTTTCACATCCAGGCATACTGGTATGAGAATGGCTGATCAAGCCTGATTTATAAAGCTAAGCAGGCTTGGCCCTGGTTAGTGCTTGGATGGGAGACTCCCTGGTTCTATAAGCTTTTCAGTTTTATTCTTCGTATGTTTTTTTTCATTTTTTTTTAATTAAATAATAAAAAAAAAAAAATTTAATTGGTCAAATAGGCCTTCGTTCAACCCAGTTTTTACATCCAGGCATACTGGTATGAGAATGGCTGATCAAGCCTGATTTATAAAGCTAGGCAGGCTTGGCCCTGGTTAGTGCTTGGATGGGAGACTTCCTGGTTCTATAAGCTTTTCAGTTTTATTCCTCATATGTTTTTTTTTTTTTTTTTAATTAATAAAAAAAAAAACATTTTAATTGGTCAAATAGGCCTTCGTTCAACCTAGTTTTCACATCCAGGCATACTGGTATGAGAATGGCTGATCAAGCCTGATTTATAAAGCTAAGCAGGCTTGGCCCTGGTTAGTGCTTGGATGGGAGACTCCCTGGTTCTATAAGCTTTTCAGTTTTATTCTTCATATGTTTTTTTTCATTTTTTTTTAATTAAATAATAAAAAAAAAAAAATTTAATTGGTCAAATAGGCCTTCGTTCAACCCAGTTTTTACATCCAGGCATACTGGTATGAGAATGGCTGATCAAGCCTGATTTATAAAGCTAGGCAGGCTTGGCCCTGGTTAGTGCTTGGATGGGAGACTTCCTGGTTCTATAAGCTTTTCAGTTTTATTCCTCATATGTTTTTTTTTTTTTTTTTAATTAATAAAAAAAAAAACATTTTAATTGGTCAAATAGGCCTTCGTTCAACCTAGTTTTCACATCCAGGCATACTGGTATGAGAATGGCTGATCAAGCCTGATTTATAAAGCTAAGCAGGCTTGGCCCTGGTTAGTGCTTGGATGGGAGACTCCCTGGTTCTATAAGCTTTTCAGTTTTATTCTTCATATGTTTTTTTTTTTTTTTTTTTTTTAATATTTTAATTGGTCAAATAGGCCTTCGTTCAACCCAGTTTTCACATCCAGGCATACTGGTATGAGAATGGCTGATCAAGCCTGATTTATAAAGCTAAGCAGGCTTGGCCCTGGTTAGTGCTTGGATGGGAGACTCCCTGGTTCTATAAGCTTTTCAGTTTTTTTCCTCATATAGTTTTTTTTTTTTTTTTTAATTTTGTGAATAATTAAAAAAAAAAAAATTTTAATTGGTCAAATAGGCCTTCGTTCAACCCAGTTTTCACATCCAGGCATACTGGTATGAGAATGGCTGATCAAGCCTGATTTATAAAGCTAAGCAGGCTTGGCCCTGGTTAGTGCTTGGATGGGAGACTCCCTGGTTCTATAAGCTCTTCAGTTTTATTCCTCATATAGTTTTTTTTTTTTTTTTTTTTTTTTTTTTTTTTTTTTTAAATTTTGTAAATAATTAAAAAAAAAAACATTTAATTGGTCAAATAGGCCTTCGTTCAACCCAGTTTTCACATCCAGGCATACTGGTATGAGAATGGCTGATCAAGCCTGATTTATAAAGCTAAGCAGGCTTGTCCTTGGTTAGTGCGTGGATGGGAGACTCCCTGGTTCTATAAGCTTTTCAGTTTTATTCTTTATATGTTTTTTTTTTTTTTTATAAATAATAAAAAAAAAACATTTTAATTGGTCAAATAGGCCTTCGTTCAACCCAGTTTTCACATCCAGGCATACTGGTATGAGAATGGCTGATCAAGCCTGATTTATAAAGCTAAGCAGGCTTGGCCCTGGTTAGTGCTTGGATGGGAGACTCCCTGGTTCTATAGGCTTTTCAGTTTTATTCCTCATATATATATATATTTTTTTTTTTTTTTTTTTTTTTGTAAATAATTTTAAAATTTTTTTTTAATTGGTCAAATAGGTCTTCGTTCAACCCAGTTTTCACATCCAGGCATGCTGGTATGAGAATGGCTGATCAAGCCTGATTTGTAAAGCTAAGCAGGCTTGTCCCTGGTTCTATAAGCTTTTCAGTTTTATTCTTCATATGTTTTTTTTTTTTATTTTTAAATAATAAAAAAAAAACATTTTAATTGGTCAAATAGGCCTTCGTTCAACCCAGTTTTCACATCCAGGCATACTGGTATGAGAATGGCTGATCAAGCCTGATTTATAAAGCTAAGCAGGCTTGTCCCTGGTTAGTGCGTGGATGGGAGACTCCCTGGTTCTATAAGCTTTTCAGTTTTATTCATTATATGTTTTTTTTTTTTTTTTATAAATAATAAAAAAAAAACATTTTAATTGGTCAAATAGGCCTTCGTTCAACCCAGTTTTCACATCCAGGCATACTGGTATGAGAATGGCTGATCAAGCCTGATTTATAAAGCTAAGCAGGCTTGGCCCTGGTTAGTGCTTGGATAAGAGACTCCCTGGTTCTATAAGCTCTTCAGTTTTATTCCTCATATAGTTTTTTTTTTTTTTTTTTTTTTTTTTTTTTTAAATTTTGTAAATAATTAAAAAAAAAAAATTTAATTGGTCAAATAGGCCTTCGTTCAACCCAGTTTTCACATCCAGGCATACTGGTATGAGAATGGCTGATCAAGCCTGATTTATAAAGCTAAGCAGGCTTGGCCCTGGTTAGTGCTTGGATGGGAGACTCCCTGGTTCTATAAGCTTTTCAGTTTTATTCTTCATATGTTTTTTTTTTTTTTTTTTTTTTTTAATAATAAAAAAAAAAAACATTTTAATTGGTCAAATAGGCCTTCGTTCAACCCAGTTTTCACATCCAGGCATACTGGTATGAGAATGGCTGATCAAGCCTGATTTATAAAGCTAAGCAGGCTTGGCCCTGGTTAGTGCTTGGATGGGAGACTCCCTGGTTCTATAGGCTTTTCAGTTTTATTCCTCACATAGTTTTTTTTTTTTTTTTTTTATTTTGTGAATAATTAAAAAAAAAAAAATTTTTAATTGGTCAAATAGGCCTTCGTTCAACCCAGTTTTCACATCCAGGCATACTGGTATGAGAATGGCTGATCAAGCCTGATTTATAAAGCTAAGCAGGCTTGGCCCTGGTTAGTGCTTGGATGGGAGACTCCTTGGTTCTATAAGCTTTTCAGTTTTATTCCTCATATAGTTTTTTTTTTTTTTTTAATTTTGTAAATAATAAAAAAAAAAATTTTTAATTGGTCAAATAGGCCTTCGTTCAACCCAGTTTTCACATCCAGGCATACTGGTATGAGAATGGCTGATCAAGCCTGATTTATAAAGCTAAGCAGGCTTGTCCCTGGTTAGTGCTTGGATGGGAGACTCCCTGGTTCTATAAGCTTTTCAGTTTTATTCCTCATATAGTTTTTTTTTTTTTTTTTTTTTTTTTTTTTTTTTTTTTTTTTAATTTTGTAAATAATAAAAAAAAAAAAATTTAATTGGTCAAATAGGCCTTCGTTCAACCCAGTTTTCACATCCAGGCATACTGGTATGAGAATGGCTGATCAAGCCTGATTTATAAAGCTAAGCAGGCTTGTCCCTGGTTAGTGCTTGGATGGGAGACTCCCTGGTTCTATAAGCTTTTCAGTTTTATTCTTCATATGTTTTTTTTTTTTTTTTAAATAATAAAAAAAAAACATTTTAATTGGTCAAATAGGCCTTCGTTCAACCCAGTTTTCACATCCAGGCATACTGGTATGAGAATGGCTGATCAAGCCTGATTTATAAAGCTAAGCAGGCTTGGCCCTGGTTAGTGCTTGGATGGGAGACTCCCTGGTTCTATAGGCTTTTCAGTTTTATTCCTCATATAGTTTTTTTTTTTTTTTTTTTAAATTTTGTAAATAATTTTTAAAAAAAAATTTATTTGGTCAAATAGGCCTTCATTCAACCCAGTTTTCACATCCAGGCATACTGGTATGAGAATGGCTGATCAAGCCTGATTTATAAAGCTAAGCAGGCTTGTGCTTGGATGGGAGACTCCCTGGTTCTATAAGCTTTTCAGTTTTATTCTTCATATGTTTTTTGTTTTTTTTTAAATAATAAAAAAAAAAACATTTTAATTGGTCAAATAGGCCTTCGTTCAACCCAGTTTTCACATCCAGGCATACTGGTATGAGAATGGCTGATCAAGCCTGATTTATAAAGCTAAGCAGGCTTGGCCCTGGTTAGTGCTTGGATGGGAAACTCCCAGGTTCTATAAGCTTCTCAGTTTAATTCTTCATATGTTTTTTTTTTTTTTTTTTTTTTAAATAATAAAAAAAACATTTTAATTGGTCAAATAGGCCTTCGTTCAACCCAGTTTTCACATCCAGGCATACTGGTATGAGAATGGCTGATCAAGCCTGATTTATAAAGCTAAGCAGGCTTGGCCCTGGTTAGTGCTTGGATGGGAGACTCCCTGGTTCTATAGGCTTTTCAGTTTTATTCCTCATATAGTTTTTTTTTTTTTTTTTTAATTTTGTAAATAATTAAAAAAAAATTTTTTATTTGGTCAAATAGGCCTTCGTTCAACCCAGTTTTCACATCCAGGCATACTGGTATGAGAATGGCTGATCAAGCCGGATTTATAAAGCTAAGCAGGCTTGGCCCTGGTTAGTGCTTGGATGGGAAACTCCCAGGTTCTATAAGCTTTTCAGTTTTATTCTTCATATGTTTTTTTTTTTTTTTTTTTTAATAATAAAAAAAAAACATTTTAATTGGTCAAATAGGCCTTCGTTCAACCCAGTTTTCACATCCAGGCATACTGGTATGAGAATGGCTGATCAAGCCTGATTTATAAAGCTAAGCAGGCTTGGCCCTGGTTAGTGCTTGGATGGGAGACTCCCTGGATCTATAAGCTCTTCAGTTTTATTCCTCATATAGTTTTTTTTATTTTTTTTATATTTTGTAAATAATAAAAAAAAAAAAATTTTAATTGGTCAAATAGGCCTTCGTTCAACCCAGTTTTCACATCCAGGCATACTGGTATGAGAATGGCTGATCAAGCCTGATTTATAAAGCTAAGCAGGCTTGTCCCTGGTTAGTGCTTGGATGGGAGACTCCCTGGTTCTATAAGCTTTTCAGTTTTATTCTTCATATGTTTTTTATTTAGTTTTTTTAAATAATAAAAAAAAAACATTTTAATTGGTCAAATAGGCCTTCGTTCAACCCAGTTTTCACATCCAGGCATACTGGTATGAGAATGGCTGATCAAGCCTGATTTATAAAGCTAAGCAGGCTTGGCCCTGGTTAGTGCTTGGATGGGAAACTCCCAGGTTCTATAAGCTTTTCAGTTTTATTCTTCATATGTTTTTTTTTTTTTTTTTTTAATAATAAAAAAAAAAACATTTTAATTGGTCAAATAGGCCTTCGTTCAACCCAGTTTTCACATCCAGGCATACTGGTATGAGAATGGCTGATCAAGCCTGATTTATAAAGCTAAGCAGGCTTGGCCCTGGTTAGTGCTTGGATGGGAAACTCCCTGGTTCTATAGGCTTTTCAGTTTTATTCCTCATATAGTTTTTTTTTTTTTTTTTTAAATTTTGTAAACAATTTAAAAAAAAATTTTTAATTGGTCAAATAGGCCTTCGTTCAACCCAGTTTTCACATCCAGGCATACTGGTATGAGAATGGCTGATCAAGCCTGATTTATAAAGCTAAGCAGGCTTGGCCCTGGTTAGTGCTTGGATGGGAGACTCCCTGGTTCTATAGGCTTTTCAGTTTTATTCCTCACATAGATTTTTTTTTTTTTTTTTTAATTTTGTGAATAATTAAAAAAAAAATAATTTTAATTGGTCAAATAGGCCTTCGTTCAACCCAGTTTTCACATCCAGGCATACTGGTATGAGAATGGCAGATCAAGCCTGATTTATAAAGCTAAGCAGGCTTGGCCCTGGTTAGTGCTTGGATGGGAGACTCCCTGGTTCTATAAGCTTTTCAGTTTTATTCCTCATATAGTTTTTTTTTTTTTTTTTATTTTGTAAATAATAAAAAAAAAAAAATTTTAATTGGTCAAATAGGCCTTCGTTCAACCCAGTTTTCACATCCAGGCATACTGGTATGAGAATGGCTGATCAAGCCTGATTTATAAAGCTAAGCAGGCTTGTCCCTGGTTAGTGCTTGGATGGGAGACTCCCTGGTTCTATAAGCTTTTCAGTTTTATTCTTCATATGTTTTTTTTTTTTTTTTTTTTAAATAATAAAAAAAAAAAATTTTAATTGGTCAAATAGGCCTTCGTTCAACCCAGTTTTCACATCCAGGCATACTGGTATGAGAATGGCTGATCAAGCCTGATTTATAAAGCTAAGCAGGCTTGGCCCTGGTTAGTGCTTGGATGGGAAACTCCCCGGTTCTATAAGCTTTTCAGTTTTATTCCTCATATGTTTTTTTTTTTTTTTTTTTTTTTTTTTTAAATAAAAAAAAAAAAAATTTTTAATGGTCAAATAGGCCTTCGTTCCACCCAGTTTTCACATCCAGGCATACTGGTATGAGAATGGCTGATCAAGCCTGATTTATAAAGCTAAGCAGGCTTGGCCCTGGTTAGTGCTTGGATGGGAGACTCCCTGGTTCTATAAGCTTTTCAGTTTTATTCCTCATATAGTTTTTTTTTTTTTTTTTTAATTTTGTAAATAATAAAAAAAAAAAAATTTTAATTGGTCAAATAGGCCTTCGTTCAACCCAGTTTTCACATCCAGGCATACTGGTATGAGAATGGCTGATCAAGCCTGATTTATAAAGCTAAGCAGGCTTGGCCCTGGTTAGTGCTTGGATGGGAGACTCCCTGGTTCTATAGGCTTTTCAGTTTTATTCCTCATATAGTTTTTTTTTTTTTTTTTTTAAAATTTTGTAAACAATTTTAAAAAAAATTTTTAATTGGTCAAATAGGCCTTCGTTCAACCCAGTTTTCACATCCAGGCATACTGGTATGAGAATGGCTGATCAAGCCTGATTTATAAAGCTAAGCAGGCTTGGCCCTGGTTAGTGCTTGGATGGGAGACTCCCTGGTTCTATAGGCTTTTCAGTTTTATTCCTCACATAGATTTTTTTTTTTTTTTTTTAATTTTGTGAATAATTAAAAAAAAAATAATTTTAATTGGTCAAATAGGCCTTCGTTCAACCCAGTTTTCACATCCAGGCATACTGGTATGAGAATGGCAGATCAAGCCTGATTTATAAAGCTAAGCAGGCTTGGCCCTGGTTAGTGCTTGGATGGGAGACTCCCTGGTTCTATAAGCTTTTCAGTTTTATTCCTCATATAGTTTTTTTTTTTTTTTTAATTTTGTAAATAATAAAAAAAAAAAAATTTTAATTGGTCAAATAGGCCTTCGTTCAACCCAGTTTTCACATCCAGGCATACTGGTATGAGAATGGCTGATCAAGCCTGATTTATAAAGCTAAGCAGGCTTGTCCCTGGTTAGTGCTTGGATGGGAGACTCCCTGGTTCTATAAGCTTTTCAGTTTTATTCTTCATATGTTTTTTTTTTTTTTTTTTAAATAATAAAAAAAAAAAATTTTTAATTGGTCAAATAGGCCTTCGTTCAAACCAGTTTTCACATCCAGGCATACTGGTATGAGAATGGCTGATCAAGCCTGATTTATAAAGCTAAGCAGGCTTGTCCCTGGTTAGTGCTTGGATGGGAGACTCCCTGGTTCTATAAGCTTTTCAGTTTTATTCTTCATATGTTTTTTTTTATTTTTTTTTAATAAATAAAAAAAAAACATTTTAATTGGTCAAATAGGCCTTCGTTCAACCCAGTTTTCACATCCAGGCATACTGGTATGAGAATGGCTGATCAAGCCTGATTTATAAAGCTAAGCAGGCTTGGCCCTGGTTAGTGCTTGGATGGGAAACTCCCAGGTTCTATAAGCTTTTCAGTTTTATTCTTCATATGTTTTTTTTTTTTTTTTTTTTTTTTTAATAATAAAAAAAAAAACATTTTAATTGGTCAAATAGGCCTTCGTTCAACCCAGTTTTCACATCCAGGCATACTGGTATGAGAATGGCTGATCAAGCCTGATTTATAAAGCTAAGCAGGCTTGGCCCTGGTTAGTGCTTGGATGGGAGACTCCCTGGTTCTATAGGCTTTTCAGTTTTATTCCTCACATAGTTTTTTTATTTTTTTTTTTATTTTGTGAATAATTAAAAAAAAAAAAATTTTTAATTGGTCAAATAGGCCTTCGTTCAACCCAGTTTTCACATCCAGGCATACTGGTATGAGAATGGCTGATCAAGCCTGATTTATAAAGCTAAGCAGGCTTGGCCCTGGTTAGTGCTTGGATGGGAGACTCCTTGGTTCTATAAGCTTTTCAGTTTTATTCCTCATATAGTTTTTTTTTTTTTTTTAATTTTGTAAATAATAAAAAAAAAAATTTTTAATTGGTCAAATAGGCCTTCGTTCAACCCAGTTTTCACATCCAGGCATACTGGTATGAGAATGGCTGATCAAGCCTGATTTATAAAGCTAAGCAGGCTTGTCCCTGGTTAGTGCTTGGATGGGAGACTCCCTGGTTCGATAAGCTTTTCAGTTTTATTCCTCATATAGTTTTTTTTTTTTTTTTTTAAATTTTGTAAATAATAAAAAAAAAAAAATTTAATTGGTCAAATAGGCCTTCGTTCAACCCAGTTTTCACATCCAGGCATACTGGTATGAGAATGGCTGATCAAGCCTGATTTATAAAGCTAAGCAGGCTTGTCCCTGGTTAGTGCTTGGATGGGAGACTCCCTGGTTCTATAAGCTTTTCAGTTTTATTCTTCATATGTTTTTTTTTTTTTTTTAAATAATAAAAAAAAAACATTTTAATTGGTCAAATAGGCCTTCGTTCAACCCAGTTTTCACATCCAGGCATACTGGTATGAGAATGGCTGATCAAGCCTGATTTATAAAGCTAAGCAGGCTTGGCCCTGGTTAGTGCTTGGATGGGAAACTCCCTGGTTCTATAAGCTTTTCAGTTTTATTCTTCATATGTTTTTTTTTTTTTTTTTTTTAAATAATAAAAAAAACATTTTAATTGGTCAAATAGGCCTTCGTTCAACCCAGTTTTCACATCCAGGCATACTGGTATGAGAATGGCTGATCAAGCCTGATTTATAAAGCTAAGCAGGCTTGGCCCTGGTTAGTGCTTGGATGGGAGACTCCCTGGTTCTATAGGCTTTTCAGTTTTATTCCTCATATAGTTTTTTTTTTTTTTTTTTTAAATTTTGTAAATAATTTAAAAAAAAAATTTTATTTGGTCAAATAGGCCTTCATTCAACCCAGTTTTCACATCCAGGCATACTGGTATGAGAATGGCTGATCAAGCCTGATTTATAAAGCTAAGCAGGCTTGTGCTTGGATGGGAGACTCCCTGGTTCTATAAGCTTTTCAGTTTTATTCTTCATATGTTTTTTGTTTTTTTTTAAATAATAAAAAAAAAAACATTTTAATTGGTCAAATAGGCCTTCGTTCAACCCAGTTTTCACATCCAGGCATACTGGTATGAGAATGGCTGATCAAGCCTGATTTATAAAGCTAAGCAGGCTTGGCCCTGGTTAGTGCTTGGATGGGAAACTCCCAGGTTCTATAAGCTTCTCAGTTTAATTCTTCATATGTTTTTTTTTTCTTTTTTTTTTTAAATAATAAAAAAAACATTTTAATTGGTCAAATAGGCCTTCGTTCAACCCAGTTTTCACATCCAGGCATACTGGTATGAGAATGGCTGATCAAGCCTGATTTATAAAGCTAAGCAGGCTTGGCCCTGGTTAGTGCTTGGATGGGAGACTCCCTGGTTCTATAGGCTTTTCAGTTTTATTTCTCATATAGTTTTTTTTTTTTTTTTTTAAATTTTGTAAATAATTAAAAAAAAATTTTTGTTTTGGTCAAATAGGCCTTCGTTCAACCCAGTTTTCACATCCAGGCATACTGGTATGAGAATGGCTG